>NC_053169.1:70914848-71048532 GCF_016835505.1 Polypterus senegalus | reverse complement strand
GTGTACAGCTCTGATTCTTAGACAAGTGAAAATTACTGTATAGCTGTTGTCTAGACTTCATCCTTTTTAACTTGAAAGGGACCAAAATAATTTACTCCAACACTGGAGAAAGGTGGTTGGTCAGGTAACAAACGATCTACCGAAAAATCTGCCATTTTTTGCCCATCTGCTTTTCCATTGTGTCTTCTGCATTTTGCACACATTGAAATGGTTTTCCTGATAGTTGAGCTTAGCGTGAGGTATCCAATATTTCTGGCATAGCTGTAGAAGCATATAATTGTGCCCGCAATATCCAGTTTCTTTATGACTGTGCTGCAATACAAGAGAAGCAATATGTGAACGTTTGTGGAGAATTGCAGGACGTTTGGCTTCTTTTGGTACTGTTGCTTTTCTCGCTATATTCAATCGTGTATGACTGGGTCAAGTTTAAAGATTTGATTGTTGTTTTTAACATGATCATTTTTCTATAAATGAATTTAATACTTCTGGAAATTCTTGTAGTTGACTAAGGTGGATAAGCTCTGTTTCAGCTTTAGCCAAATCTTCGAAGAAATCAGGCTTGACTTTAAAGTCAGTTTGTACTTTTTTATGTACTCTTTGATGAGTGTTCTTTGTTCTTCTGTGTTATTTTCAGATCGACTGTCTTTCTTTTTATTTTTAAGTGCTGCAGTATATCTTTAAACTTGAGAAACCATGCCACAGCTTTCATTAAGAGCAGCCATTCTGAGAAGTAGGTGATGTGTTTATTTACAGGTTCAATAATTTCTTCTACACTTGTCTTTTTAACTGCACAAATTTTAATTTCTGGATCATCTTCAAAGATTGAATCGTTGAGTTCATCCAGTGTTTTGGCCAATCATGTTTTGGCTTTAATAAGAAGCTTGGACCTTGTAACCATGTGGCGCTTTTAAGAAAGCTTTCCATGCTTAGCCCTCTTCATGTTTAACTGCTAGATTCAGGGCAGATGTGACACACTTCCATTTTGAAGGTCATGAATGATGTCTGATCCTTCTGATTCTGTTGCAACATAGGTCTTGAGTCAAGTGTTTTCGTTTGAAATGTACTTTAGCACTGAGGAGCTGTCAGTCCAAAATGTAGATTCTTGCAGGGGTATTTGCAGCTCACCTTTTAGCATCTTGTCCATTTTGACTGCCACAATGGTTTCTGTTAGCTTCTAGTCTTGAAATTGTGACATGCTTCAGTTGTGCAACTCTTGACTTCCCCATGAGGATTGAACAGTGTTTTTCACCTGTTTCATTGGACAAAAGAAGATATGTGACAGTGCCATATCCATCTTCACTGGCATCTACAAAATGTGCGTTTGTGCTGATTGTATGGTTCTAAACCGTGCAGGTTTGATGCATCTGTTCACATTGTAGTTTGCTAGTAACTGAAAGTGATCCATCCATTTTTTCCATTTCTGAATGTGTTTGACTTTCACTTCTTCAACCCACCCACGTTTCTCTTTGCACAAGTCTCTTAAGAAAAGCTATGCTGGCAGTATAGCTGGTGCTAGAAACCGGGTCATAAACTGAGTTAAAAACAGATTCTATCTTGTAAATTTATCTGAAATTGGAAACTGTCCATTTCAATACACCACTGGACATCAGGGCACATTGTATTGGGAGTAGACTATGGCTCAAGTCTAAATCTTTTTGTTCAATGTTCTCCAGGAATAGACAATAAAACTACTCTACTGTAACTCACCCACTTGGTCAGGTGAAATCCCCCTCTGAAGCATACAGCTTGGAGATCTTTTGCCAGCTTTATGACTTGTTCTTTTGTTGCCATTTCATCTGCATAGAAAGTAAGGAGCACAGTGTTAATGGCTTCCTCAGGAAATGTATCTCTGGCATCTTTACCTATTCTACACCTAGCATAAGAAGCACACTTGGGCTGTAATAAGTAGTACCAAAAGATGTATTGTCATTTTAAATTCTTCCAAGTCTTTACTTAGGTTAGGTTGATAAGTCTGGCGTGCCTGGTAGGTTTAAGGCCTGGATCTATCAGCACTCCATCCTTCCCCAAATCCTATGGCCTCTGCTAGTATATGCAGTCCCATTTTCAACAGTTGAGTCCCTTGAAAACAAGATCAGCAGCTTTTTCGGGAGGTGGCTGGGACTCCCACGCAGCCTCATCAGTGGAGCACTGTATATGACAAGTAACATCCTGCGGCTACCATTCAGCGACGTCACTGAAGAATTCATGGTGGCACACACCAGAGAAGCCCTACAGTACAGGAGCTCCAAGGATTGTAAGGTGTCAGCAGCTGGTAATGAGGTGAGGACATGCAGGAATTGGAGGGCGGAGAAGGCTGTGGAGGTGGCACAGTCACGCCTGAGACAGAAGGCTTTGGTGGGCACCGTGGCAATGGGTAGAGCAGGTCTGGGCTACTTCCCAAAGGCCCAGGGCAAGGAGAGAATCCATCTACTCCAGGAAGAGGTCTGAGCAGGGGTGAAGGAAGAGAGAGTGAGCAGGCAGTAGGACTCTGGCAACAGGGTGTGTGGACAAGGTGGGACAGTAGTCTGAAGTGAAGGATCACCTGGTCAGACATCATGCAGGGAGATCTCTTTCGTGTCCAGTTCCTGGTGCAGGCGGTCTACGCTGCCCTGCCAAGCCCAGCAAACCTCCATGTCTGGGGAAAGAGCGAGACACCATCCTGTCCACGTTATTCAGGAAGAGGCTATGTAGAAAATCTACTCAGTAGTTGCCCTAAGGTTCTGGCAGAAGGCTGCTACCTGTGGCACCATGACAAGGTGCTCAAGGCAGTTTCTGAAAGCTTGGCTGCAGCCATCAACACAAGCAGACTCCTCCAAGACTCAAAGCAGTTACCTACGTTAAAGTGTGAGAGCAATCCCAGGCAAAAGCAGTAATTACAGGCCTGTTCGACAGTCTCTGACTGGCAGCTGCAGGCTGACTTGGGAAAGCAGCTAAAATTCCCGCAGCAAATTGTAACAACATCACTCCGGCCAGACATGATCATTACCTCTGAGGCCTCAAAACAGCTGATCATGCTGGAACTGACAGTGCCCTGGGAAGAGAGCATCAAGGAAGCTAGCGAGAGGAAATGCGCCAAGTACCAGGAGTTGGTGGAGGAGTGCAGGGACAGAGGCTGGAGGGTACTCTATGATCTCATAGAAATTGGCTGCAGAGGATTTGCAGGACACTCACTCTGCAGAGTCCTCACACGGATGGGCATAACAGGAGCGGCCAAAAAGAGGGCCATTAAAGCCTCCAGGTGGCTTTGAACTAAGGGGGCTGATCCGTGGATCACTACTGGGATGCAAGTTGGGGATTGATCAACCTGAGAAAGGGTGTGTGTATGATGTTGCGAGACCCAAAATGCCCAATGACCTCAGGATACATCACTGATGATGCATCCCAGTGCATCCAGGTGATATTTTTTATATAGTCAGGCCACCACAAAAATTGTAAAAGAATGGTGTCTTTAACTTTTGGTAGAACACTGATTTAATGTCTGCCATTATTGCCACCGGCTCCTCTCTAAATCTTATAAGAATGCCAGTGAGTGTGTTAATTAAGTTGGGACCTTTCACTACTTGTTCATTAAGTGAAGTCCCTTGATAGGTGGCTGTACAATCAAAGATTATTCGAATCTTATTTTTCATTGGATGATAAACATCATGATGTGGAATGTACCACACCCTGCCTTCATTATGATTAAGGCTTTCTTTGGGTATTTGGTGGCGTAACCCTTCCTAGTAATATCTCTCATGAAAGTGGTTTGCTTTCAGTTCAGATCATGCACAAATAGAAGAGAAAAGCATAGTTTCTCAGTTCTTTTTCTTTGGTTGACAAGTTCTCAGATGGCCATTTTCAGTTCAAAGTCTTTCAATGGCAGTTTTCTGACGAAAAATGTAGCTGCGTTTATCCAAATTTACCAAAGCTCTGCAGCTTTCAGTTTGTAACGGCCGCCTTACCCGGCCGGCAGCTACACCTCAAGACCTGTGGCCTGGATTAATTGCTGAGGTAGAATCTAATCAAGCCGTACCTTTAACAAATTAAACCTTTTCCCCACAATCGACTGTGGAAATAAGCACAAAAGCAAAACAGATATGTAAACTTAAACTGATAAAATGTATTAAATGAAAACAGACAAGCTAAATAAATTATAAATATCCCTACACCAAAGCAACACTGTGACAAATCCCTAGATGAATATAACTACCCCTCCCTTGCCCTTGTAACATATAACAAACAATACAAATACCAAAAAAGAATGAATGAAATACGGAAATGAACGGTCGTGAACTTGAGTCCGAGTAACAATTGTCCTGAATGCAGATGACTGGTTAACCAAGGATATATGGAGTGTTTGTAATACCCGGGAAACAAAAATGGAACAGCCTCACCGTATCCTCGGCGGTGGTGGAAAATGATCCGACCCCGGGGTCTCTCAATGATTAGGGTGTTGGAGTGAGTCCGGCGGAATGAACCACAAACTGGATGGAAATGTGCGATGTGAAATACAGCAGGTACAGGTGGTTCGTGGTCGTATATCGAAAATCTCCTTCTCTCCTCCTCTTCCTCTTCTCTTGATTGTTTTTATAGTCCTGTGACGAATGTAATTGATTAATTGAAAACCGGTGTTTTCCAGGTTTGGGGCTGCGATCTCCTTCCATCATCCGTCCCCTTTAGGGCGGCATTCCTGACATACACAAACAGTAAGCGGAGCGATGGAAACAAGGCGACGTGGTAAACACAAACACTATTACTAGATAGATAGATACTTTATTAATCCCAAGGGGAAATTCACATAATCCAGCAGCAGTATACTGATACAAAGAAACAATATTAAATTAAATAGTAATAAAAATGAAAAGAATTAAAATAAAATTAATGTTGCATTTACTCCGGGTGGAATTGAAGAGTCGTGATAGTGTGGGGAGGAACGATCTCCTCAGTCTGTCAGTGGAACAGGACAGTGACAAAAGTCTGTCACTGAAGCTACTCCTCTGCCTGGAGATGACACTGTTCAGTGGATGCAGTGGATTCTTCATGATTGACAGGAGTTTGCTTAGTGCCCGCCGATCTGCCACAGATGTTAAACTGTCCAACTTTAATCCTACAATGGAGCCTGCCTTCTTAACAAGTCTGTCCAGGCGTGAGGCGTCTTTCATCTTTATGCTGCCACCCCAGCACACCACCCAGCGTAGAAGAGGGCACTTTCGCCACAACCGTCTGGTAGAACATCTGCAGCATCTTACTGCAGATGTTGAAGGATGCCAACCTTCTCAGAAAGTATAGTCTGCTCTGAGCTTTCTTACATAGAGCATCAGTATTGGCAATCCAGTCCAATTTGTCATCCAGCTGCACTCCCAGATATTTATAGGTATGCACCCTCTGCACACAGTCACCTCTGATGATCACAGGGTCCATGAGGGGCCTGGGCCTCCTAAAATCCACCACCAGCTCCTTGGTCTTGCTGGTGTTAAGGTGTAAGTGGTTTGAGTCGCACCATTTAACAAAGTCTTTGATTAACTTTCTGTACTCCTCCTCCTGCCCACATATTGAGGTCTGTCTGTAAGATAGTCCACAATCCATGCCACAAGGTGTGGATCTACTCCCATCTCAGTCAGCTTATCCCTAAGGAGCAGAGGTTGGATGGTGTTGAAGGCGCTAGAGAAGTCCAAAAACATAATTCTTACAGCACCACTGCCTCTGTCCAGGCCGGAGAGGGATCGATGAAGCATATAGATGATGGCATCCTCCGCTCCCACCTTCTCCTGGTATGCGAACTGCAGAGGGTCGAGAGCGTGATGGACCTGTGGCCTCAGATGGTGAAGCAGCAGCCGCTCCATGGTCTTCATCAGATGTGACGTCAGAGCAACAGGCCGGAAGTCATTCAGCTCACTAGGACGTGATACCTTTGGGACAGGAGTGATACAAGATGTTTTCCAAAGCCTCGGGACTCTCCCCTGTTCCAGGCTCAGGTTGAAGATGCGCTGTAGAGGACTCCCCAGTTCCAACGCAGGCCTTCAGCAATCGTGGCGATACACCATCTGGACCCGCTGCTTTGCTGGCACAAAGTCTTTTCAGCTCTCTGCTCACCTGGGCTGCTGTAATTGTGGGTGGGGATGTCTCACCTATGCTGGTATCAGCAGAAGGATGGTTGGAGGATGCAGTACTCCGAGGTGAGAGTGGGTTACTGTGATCAAACCTATTAAAGAAGTTGTTCATTTGGTTTGCTCTCTCCACGTCTGTCTCGATTGCGCACCCCGCTTCGAGCTGCAGCCAGTGATAATCTTCATCCCATCCCACACTTCCTTCATATTGTTGTTCTGCAACTTCTGCTCCAGCTTTCTCCTGTACTGCTCTTTCGCCCCTGAGCTGGACTCGGAGTTCCTTCTGCACGCACTTCAGCTCATGCTTATCACCACCTTTAAAAGCCCTTTTCTTCTGGTTCAAAAGGCCCTTGATGTCACTTGTAATCCATGGCTTGTTGTTAGCATAGCAGCATACTGTTCTTACTGGAACTACAATGTCCATACAGAAGTTGATGTAATCAGTTGTGCATTCAACAGCCTCTTCAATGTTCTCACTATGTGATCTCAGCAATATATCCCAGTCTGTAGTTCCAAAGCAGTCTCTCAGAGCCTGCTCTGCCTCAGGGGACCACTTCCTGAATGAGCGTGTGGTTGTAGGTAGCGCCTCACTCTTGGTTTGTATTGAGGCTGAAGCAGAACCAGGTTATGATCTGCTTTCCCAAGCGCAGGCAGTGGGGTGGCGCTGTATGCGCCTTTAACGCTTGCATATAGTAGGTCAATAGTCCTGTTTCCCCGAGTGTTACAATCCACATACTGGAAGAAGGCAGGTAATGTTTTATCCAGCGTTACATGGTTAAAGTCTCCAGCGATTAGCACAAGTGCCTCAGGGTGCTGCGTTTGTAACTTAGCAACTGCGGAATGGATGATGTCACTCGCCATCTCCGCGTTCGCTTGAGGGGGGATGTAAACAATAACAGCAATCACGTGTCCAAACTCTCTGGGCAAGTAATAGGGGCGCAGACTTACGGCCAACAGTTCGATGTCCCTGAAGCAAGTGGAGGTTTTAACGCTTACATGTCCTGAGTTGCACCACTTTGTATTGACATAGAGCGAGTCCTCCTCCTTTCTTCTTTCCAAGGGTACTTGCGTCTCTGTCCGCTCTAACTGTGCTAAACCCGGGTAGCTCCACGTTAGCATCTGGGATGATAGACGTTAGCCACGTTTCACTAAAACACAGCAAGCTGCATTCTCTGTAGGTTCTGACATTTTTCACCAGCACAGCCAGTTCGTCGATCTTATTTGGTAGTGAGTTTACTACTATGTAGCCCCGCTACAAGTTTACTTCATAGGATGATTCAAGTAACAGAGTAACTACTTTTAAAGTCAAACACTAATGACTTTCTCTAAAGCGTTCCCCAGACTGTGGCCTGACACATAATTTTTAAACTACTCAGAACGACTGTTTCTAAACAGTGAACTTCATCCCACTCTGAGATATCCTTTTTCCTGTGATTATGTATTCATCTATTGATTTCTTTCTTTCACAACAGTTCAGCATACTAGTTGATTAAATACTGCCTTAAATTTGTTTTTAAAATGCTTCTGAGTAGGAACAGCAAGTATAAAGAGTTGACTTCCATTCATGTGGCTTTCCTATTAATAAGGAAATTATGAAGGTTATCGTTCATCAGTCTTTTAAATGAGTATTAGGTTGCTAATCAAATATCAATCTGTATTGACTGAGAAAACCCCTTTAACTTCTGAGATACCATTAAACCATTCTTTTCAGGTGTTTGAGGCTCATTAATGGGATAGACCTGATAATTACTTCAGTAGCTACTAAGGCGTTAGAACATTGCTGGGAAACCCTGAGCTTTTACACAAATTTTATAACTATGGCAGTTAGATTGGTGTGTTGCTTTTGTAGTCCTTTTAATCTTTTTGAGCTGTTTTGTTTAAGAAAAACTCTCTACCTCCAGGTCATCCTGGCCTAAGCTTTTAATGTGGAAAACTGGCTTGTCTAGAAGACATGTGATTAACACTAGAATTACCAGAGCCTACGAAAAAACTCGTAATTCCGTCCCATCTTAAATCGCTTCTTAAATCCCTTCACACCTCTCCGCCAGTGTCCTTTGTCCTCTAAATGTGCTGATAAAGAGAATCTAGGAGCAGCCGGCTATTCCATCCCCCCACCAATTTAGAACGTGGACGAATTTCTCTCAGCTCATGCCTTGATTGAGTATCTGGGAGTGAAGTGCAGTTTTAGAGTGGAAATAATAGATCGTTATTTGGAACACACGCTTTTCATGTCTGTTCCGTTTCTACAGTAATCTGTGTAAACACATTGTTAAAACAGAAACATTTTTTATATTCTACTAGTAGGTTACAAAATGTAGGCATAAACTATATAATGTATGAAGCCTGAAGTCCAAATATCAAAGAAACATTTTCACAAAAGATACAAATATAACAACAATTGCGCTTTTATTCAAAAATATAACTGCAGAAACAAAAAGCCGCCTTAACATGCGACATTGACACCTGTTTATTATGACTGCCTTCATGGTGCAATAGAATCAGTTCCCCTGGGAATGAAAAGGTCGCTGAAGTTCGATCCTGCACCACTCCGTTTTGAGAAGTAAACTACTCTTAGTCTTACTATTTTTGAGTAAAAGCATACATTTGATTTCAGTCTGTAACAGCCAGTGCCATTTATGATCCTTGTAAAGGTTAGCTTTTTTTTTTTTAATTCACTTTTCATTCTCTCAGTCACGTTCAGAATCAATCCATACAACCCCATCTGACACGGCTGTTTTCACATAAAGACGCTGCTATACCTCTGCAGTGTACCACGATGCATACTAACGCTTCTCGAAAAGGGTTCTGACACACAGACGCTGGCGAAGCTGCCTTCTTCGTATCTCACCCTCACTTGATTTTCTTTTTATTCATTTTATTAAGTGTTCCTGCCAGTCCCCTCATGTTGTTGTACGCTGTTTCTTTTGTACTCCAGGACATGCAGAGGACAAAATGGTAAAGAGCAGTAACTTTGGTGCTATATGCAATCATCAGACACTCCCTATCTGCCCGTGTCGCTCAAACACAGGAACATATGTTGGTGTAAAAGTATAACAAAAGTGCACTTTAATTCAAGTGCACTTTTTCCATCGCCTTTTCCTGTAAGAAGCAATGTACACACTTCTCTCTATGCTGTGGTTTCTATTACACACCTGAAAGAAAGAGACAATATATGTGAAAATATCATCGCACTAATGCAATATTATTTGAAAACGAACAGCGTCAGATCGGGTGTGAATTTATGCAGGAACTGGAAATTCTCTGATGTGGTACCTTCCCCCAGGGAAGAAAGTACAGTGTCAGGTGCTCATTCAGTGTAATAGGAACCATAGCACAGAGCGGTGTGTGCACTGCAACAAGTACACATGTCGTAAATGTAGGAAGGACGGTCCTTGGGTATGTGGGAACTGTTAATATTTGAATGTAGCACGGAATGGAAATCAGCACTTCTTAGCATTGCACCATGCAAGCTGTCGTATCAATCGCCTATTGTAACTTGTTTTCTTTTTTCTTCGGTTATACAGGTAGTCTTGAATAAAAGTGCACTTGTTTTGTTTGCGAAATAAAGTGTCTGCGTGCACTTTTCGTGGCATTACACGTGTATTTTTTGAGCATGCCCGTTTAAAAGTGTGTGTAAAAGTATAAGAAAAAAAACAGGCAGATGGGGAGTGTCTGATGATTGCATATAGCGCGGAAGTTACTGCTCTTTACCATTCTGTCCTCTGCATGTCCTGGAGTACAAAAGAAACAGCATACAAGCAACATGCGGGGACTGGCAGGAACACTCAATAAAACTGAATAAAAAGAAAATCAAGTGACGGTGAGATACGAAGAAGGCAGCTTCGCCAGCGTTTGTGTGTCAGAACCCTTTTTTGGGGTGGGGGGGCTTTAGTATGCATCGTGGTACACTGCAGAGCTATAGCGCGTCTTTATGTGAAAACAGCTGTGTCAGATGGGGTTGTATGGATTGATTCTGAACGCGACTGAGAGAATGAAAAGTGAATTAAAAAAAAAAACTAACCTTTACAAGGATCATAAATTGCACCGGCTGTTATAGACTGAAATCTGTATGCTTTTACTCAAAAATAGTAAGACTAAGAGTAGTTTACTTCTCAAAACAGAGTGGTGCAGGATCGAACTCGTGACCTTTTGCTTCCCAGGCAGGAACTGATTCTATTGCACCACTGAGGCAATTACAATAAACAGGTGTCAATGTCACATGTTAAGGAGGCTTTTTGTTTCTGCAGTTATATTTTTGAATAAAAGCGCAATTGTTGTGTTATATTTGTATCTTTTGTGAAAATGTTTCTTTGATATTTGGACTTCAGGCTTCATACATTATATAGTTTATGCCTACATTTTGTCATCTACTAGTAGAATATAAAAAACATTTCTGTTTTAACAATGTGTTTACACAGATTACTGTAGAAACGGAACAGACATGAAAAGCGTGTGTTCCAAATAACGATCTATTATTTCCACTCTAAAGCTCCACTTCACTCCCAGATACTCAATCAAGGCATGAGCTGGGAGAAATTCGTGCACGTTCTAAATTGTTGGGGGGATGGAATAGCCGGCTGCTCCTAGCTTCTCTTTATCAGCACATTTAGAGGACAAAGGACGTTGGCGGAGAGGTGTGAAGGGATTTAAGAAGTGATTTAAGATGGGACGGAATTACGAGTTTTTTCGTAGGCTCTGGTAATTCTAGTGTTAAAGGAATACCCCGCCCAAAAATGATATTGTTTTAAATTTTACTTACTCCTCCAATTTTGTACTGGTGGCTGAGAACATTTTTAAATTGTGGATGACAGGTGACTGACACCAAGATTATTACAGTTTTGCCTTTTTATATTAGTTTTTATTTCTTTACTTTTTCTGACCTTACTTGGAAATTCAGTTTAGTTTTAGTTTTCCTTCATCGCATATTTTTAGTTTTAATTTAGTTTTCATCTCTGAAAGACATAATGTATGAAGACTTAGTCCAAATATCAAATTAACATGTGTGGTTTTATTCAAGAATATAACCAAAGAAAAAGAACATACTTATGCACTTCATATCATTATTAGCATAACATGGAAAAAGTTTCTGCTTTAGATATGTGTTCAGCATTTCCTTTCATTCTACACTTAGCCAGATCTTTGCAGACACAGAACTCACATGAAATGCATTTATTCCAAATAACGATATACTATATTATTTACCCTCTACAACTCCAAGAACCTCACATGCAGACAAGGAGCCTTGGCTTGAGCTGGGAGTTGAGCTCCATCAAGGCGGGGGATGGGACGAGAAGCATTCACTTGCAGAGCCACAGCACCATACGTCACCGCAGTTGTAGACCCGCAGCTACAGTCCTGGAAGTGACGTCTCCGTCGTTTCAGGACTGACTTCGTAAACTTACTTTTGGAAGATTTCGGCAGGTCTCGGCAAAGCCCGGAAAGTAACATCGGGTTAAAGACCTGTTCAGAAATTAAGCGATAAAAACGAGAAGGGAAAAAAGTACATCAAACCAAATAATACGCATTATTGTGAAGTTCAGAGGGTTTCTGCCATCACGTCGTGTCATACATCAAACTAAACAATACGGATCGTTTCTGTAAAAATATTAACATTTACGTTGTGTTCGGTTCCGTGGGAACCATTTAACATATCAGCAAAATTAAAATAATTAAGATCTGTGTTAATTGAAAATATTTTTTTGTTTACATTCATGAAATGAGGTATACAATATAATTACAATGTTTGCACCACATTAGAGTTTAGTAAAACGTTTATAATAAAAGTGATTAGGTTTTTTAAAATGTACTAGGCATGTGTGCAATATTGTACTAAACCAATTTAGAATTATCATTTCAGCCAATCTAATATTTTTATACATGTATGTGAAGAAAACGGCAATACATATTCTACACTGAATTATGCTATATATTAATTGCATTATATAGAACTTGTCTAGTTTTTGCCACTTATTATAATAAATGATGGGCCATCAAAAGAAAAAAAATAAAAATATTATTAAGAACACAATTTATTTATATAGCACCATTCCTATGCTCAAAATTCAGAAAGAACAACAGGACCTATATAACATTGGCTACAAATAATATCTCACTAAATAAAAATAAATACAGGATATACAAAACATTCAAATAGAATAAAAGATAATAATTCAGACTAAAATTAAACATAAAAATTTTGAACAAATAGCATAAATTGTGATAAAAATGCAAACCCTGAGTACGTGGACAGATAAAGGGGGTAAACTGAAAGAAGGGGCCGAATGTCAGGTCTGTTTAATGTCTTCCTAAACAAATGAGTTAAAACAAATGAATGGAGTCAGCTGATGTGATTAATTTAGGGAGGTCATTCCACAGTCAGGGCGCTATATACAGCTGAAGGTCCTGCTGTCACCCACAGAGTGCAGGTTAGTGAGGGGTGCAGAATGAGAGGACATTAGTGGGAAGGTCAAGAACAGAATTTGATATTCAATCCTGTAAGACACAGGGAGCCATGAAGGTGCAGCAGGATGGCTGTGATGTGCTCGCTGTTGCCAGTCTGTGTCAGAACTCTTGCAATAGAGTTTTGAATGAGCTGGAGCTGTGATATAAGATTATATTATTATAAAATTAAGATAACTTAATTATTATATTATAAATTAAGGCATGAGGGTTGCCCTGGACATAACATAAGCTACATAGGGTCTGACAATGGGTCCAAGGATTTCATCCTGATACCTAATGGCAGTCAAGATGCCGTTGTCTAGCCTGTAGAGGTCTGTGCATCCCTCCATGGATATGCCTCCCTGGTCTGACCATCACTGACCCACCACCAAACCGGTCACGCTGAACGATGTTACAGGCAGCATAATGTTCTCCGCGGCTTCTCCAGACCCTTTCACGTCTGTCACATGTGCTCAGGGTGAACCTGCTCTCATCTGTGAAAAGCACAGGGCACCAGTCGTGGACCTGCCAATCCTGGTATTCTATGGCAAATGGCAGTTGTGCTCTATGGTGCCCACTAGAGGATGTCAGGCCCTCAGGCCACCCTCATGAAGTCTGTTTCTGATTGTTTGCTCAGAGACATTCACACCAGTGGCCTGCCTGCTGGAGATCATTTTGTATGCTTTGGCAGTGCTCATCATGTTCCTTCGGTCCTGCTGATGGGTTAAGGACCTTCTACGGCCCTGTCCAGCTCTCCTAGAGTAACTGCTTGTCTCTTGGAATCTCCTCAGTGCCCTTGAGACTGTTCTGGGAGACACAGCAAACCTTCTGGCATGGCACATATTGATGTGTCTGCAATCTTGGAAAAGTTGGACTACCTGTGCCAGCTCTGTAGGGTCCAGGTATGGCCTCATGCTACCAGTAGTGACACTGACTGTAGCCAAATGCAAAACGAGTGACAAAACAGATGAGGAGGGAAAAATGGCAGTGGCCTCCCTCCACCTGTTAAACCATTCATTTCTGTTTTGGGGGTCGTCTCATTGTTGCCCCAATGCACCAAAGCAGTTGAAACTGATTAACAAGCCCCTCTGCTACTTCACTGACCAGACCAATAACTCACAAGTTTAATTGACTTGATGCTATACTTGGATTAAAAAGGGGTCCTTTAATTTTTTTCAGCAGTATATTTTAATGTAATATTGTGGTTTTATAAGTCACTACACAAATTACTGAAATACACTCAATGATAGTTTTAGATACCCCCACACTTCAGTCCTTCACAAATGCAGTAGTTTACAAACATCATATTTTAATTTCTCTTTGAGAAGCATGAAATATAATTGTGTTGAATCTCAACTTATGATTACATTTTTGCTATGTATGTACTATTGAGGGACTTTTTTTTAAATCAGATGGTCACTTTATTTTAACAAGCAATGTAAATAACCTGTTTACTCTTTACCCTCAGATCACATTCTATTTGTTTATCAAGCAGAACTGAATATTTTCATTTTCTACACAATACTTTAATAACTGTACAGTTCACACAGTGAGGCACACAAACACACTCATTATGCATACACACTACAGATGCTATCATTGGTTCCCCAGTGGATTGGACTGTTGAATCTACACAATGGCTGTACATGCTGGGGTCTTTGGCACATGTCGTCCCAGTAGAATGTGAGGTGTCACCAATGGTTTAACCTGCTCCTCAAGAAGGCTCTGTCTCCTTTTCCCTGTTCCAGTCACGGTTCAAGGTTGTTGAGATGACAAAAATATTTTTTTCTGAGATGTTTAGTTTGTTGAAAAAATTGCCTGTGGCCAGCATCCAGCGTAATGTTTTGTCTAAATTCTCCACTCCTCTTTTTGTAGCATTATAGTCCATTATCATTTCTGGCCATGGGGTCTCCTATCCCTGTGCAGGTCACATTGTGCACTAAGGATGTGTCATTTATTTAGACAAACTTAATGTCTTCACTGGCCTATTCTGTGTGGCCAGCAGTTGAGATGGGAGCTCTGGCTTATTTTTCCTTATTGTGTTAAGCATTCTTACCTTCCTCTTGAGGAGCTGCTTTCCCAGTTTGTGTAAAAGTAAGTTATTGCATATGGCATTGTGGCAATGCAGCTTATGTCATGTCCAGGGTGACCCTCGTGCCTTAATTTTTCACAGGAGTTACTCCATCTGACTTCACTTTGTTAATGAAATGACATCCTCTGCTCTTCTGTATCTCTATGCTTCCCCTTGAGCAAGTTATTCGTAGCTTTGGACTGGCTTTTCATTTTTATGCAGATGATGCTTAGATCTATTTCAGTGTTAAAAGTGACACTTTATCATAGCTTTCTCTGCTCACAACTTACCTCAGTGAAATTAAATTAAAATTAATATTTGAACAGAGCAAAACTCTTTAAAATTAAATTGCAAAATAACTGAACTCCTGCAAAGTGGCACTAAAGTGTAACTTAAGAAAACAAACTCCTCTTCAACCATTCGGGGTGATGATCTCATCAGACCTTCTTTTACTGCAAAGAATCTCGGTGTCACTTTGATTCCTTCTTTTCTTATTTCACCCATGTAAACCATATTAAGAAACTTCCACCTGTGTCACATTCCTTATGTTTGCTCATTCCTCTCCTTTTTGAATGCTAAGAAACTTGTCCCTGCTTTTATCACATCCTGCATTGATTATTGTAAGTCACTACTGGCAGGTGCCACTTCTAATCTTATATCACAGCTCCAGCCGATTCAAAACTCAACTGCAACAGTCCTGACACAAACCACCAACAGTGAGAACATCACAGCCATCCTGCTGCATCTTCACTGCTCCCCTGCCCACTAAGGTCCTCTCATTCTGTGCCCCACACTAACCTGCACTCTGTGGGTGACAGCAGAGCCTTCAGTTCTATATAGTGCCCTGCCTGTGGAATGACCTCCCAAAATTAGTGACATCAGCTGACTCCATTAATTTGTTTTTAACTCATTTCTTTAGGAAGACATTAAACAGACCTGACATTTGGCCCCTTCTTTCAGTTTACCACCTTTATCTGTCCAGGTACTCTGGGTTTGAATTTTTATCACAATTTATGCTATTTGTTCAAGATTTGTTTGTAGTATTATATGTTGTATTTTAGTCTGAGTTATTGTCTTTTATTCTATTTGAATGTTTTGTATATCCTGTATTTATCTTTATTTAGTGAGATATTATTTGTAGCTAATGTTATATCAGTCCTGTTGTTCTTTCTGAATTCTGGGCAGGGTGCTATATAAATAAATTGTGTTCCTATTAGTATTTTTATTTTTTTCTTTTGATGGCCCATCGTTTATAATAATAAGTGACAAAAACTAGAGCATTTCTATATAAGGCAATTAATATAAAGCATAATTCAGTTAGAATATGTATTGCCGTTATCTTCACATGCATATTTAAAAATATTAGATTGGCTTAAATGTTAATTCTAAATTGGTTTAGAACAATATTGCACACATGCATAGTACATTTTAAAAAACATAATCACTTTTATTATTAACGTTTTACTAAACTGTAACGTGGTGTAAACATTATAATTATATTGTACTAGCAAAATACCCGCGCTTCGCAGCGGAGAAGTAGTGTGTTAAAGAAGTAATGAAAAAGAAAAGGAAACATTTTGAAAATAACGTAACATGATTGTCAATGTAATCGTTTTGTCACTGTTGTGAGTGATGAGTGTTGCTGTCATATATATATATATATATATATACACACACACACATATATAAACATATATATATATACATATCCATACATATATACATATACAAATATTAACATATATATACACACACACATATATACATAAATATATATATATATATATATATACACATACATGCACATATATATACTGTCACGCACGCGTGAGTAGGAGACCGCGGACGGATTTTAACACACCTGGGAAGACATTCGCCGGCAGGGAATGGCGGGTACTAACTTTCTCCTGTGCTTTCTTTCAGAAAAAGACGCTACGCCATAAGCCGGCTTTGCCCGCAGTAATGCTACTTCCGCCCTTCCTCCGCCATCTTCCTTCCCAGCATTCCTCCACTTCCGCTCCTCCCTTATAAAATGGCCGACGCCATGATTCAAGGTCACGCATATGAACTGTTTAGTTTATATTTTTGACCTGCATTTTCTTTTTTTATTGTGGAGCATCTACAATATACGGGGCCGGAAAACCCCAAACCTTTATGTTGTGTCCTTCTCCATCTTTTACAATACATATATATACATATCTACATATACACACATACATATACATACACACATACATACATACACACACATATATACACACAAATACATACATATATATACATACACACACATATATAAACATATATATACATATACATACATACACACACACATATATATATATATATATATATATATATATATATATATATATATACACACACACTCTTTGGGGTGCGAGCAACTGTCCATCAAGGAAGAAAAACGAAAAACATTATTTGTACAAAATCTTAATTTATTGATCCATTCCTAAATAATTAAATGGGCAGGCTATTTTGTATCAGTGCAATACGCTGTTTGTTAAAACGGATGACTCCCGCTCTTACGTGCAAGTCTGCGTGGATATTATGAACTATCGTATCTGTTCAAGTGCTATTTAAATTTTAAATAGAAGGAATTTTATTTAGTCGACAGAAATATCTTTGGTAGGAATGGAGGTTAAATGTAGGCATCATTGCATAAATTTTTCTTCACCATACAAATGTAAAGAGTAAATTCGCCTTACATTCCAACCAAAGATATTTGTGTCGACTAAATAGAACTTGAAAAGATATATTTTTTCGAATGTGATCGCGCAATTCAGATCGAGTTGACGCGCACTACATCGAGCCCGCGTGCTATTGTGGTTTCGCCTGCGTGCCTCAATAAGTCACCCTCCCGTCGCTCTTACTTTTTTACCGTTCATCTAATGAATACACTGAGTATGGCTTTACCAAAACAATCATTGATGGCGAATAAAGTATCCATTATTCATAAAGCTTCAATTGGTGATCTATCTTTCTGCATTAACTGCATATTTTTTCATACGTCTCAAACTAAGGGGATGCGAGGGTAAAATGAATTAGGAAGCGCGCGTACATACTCAGTGCACCCCCTCTCAGTAATCGAACCTCGCTAGAGGCTAAGCCTCTACCATTAGCCATGGCGTGTGTTTGTCTATTTGAGAGTATGTAGATCGGGTATATATATACACATATATATATATATATATATATATATATATATATATATATATATATATATATACCCACGCTTCGCAGCGGAGAAGTAGTGTGTTAAAGAAGTTATGAAAAAGAAAAGGGAACATTTTAAAAATAACATAACATGATTGTCAATATACAGTAATTGTTTTGTGAGTGTTATGAGTGTTGCTGTCATCAAGGATTTGATTATCATTATTTCTTTCAATCAGGTTCGTATTTTTAGGATGTCTTGTGTTCAAGTTACATTCCGTGTTTGTCAATCGTTGTAAAGATAACAGGTTTCATTCATCAATTCGTTTCTTACTGCATCAATAAACAGCTCGTCTTTCTCTTTACCTGAGACGTGACACACTGCATGCACGGGTTTTATTTTACACTGTCTTCCTTTAGTGGGACATTGACTTTTTCCACCGTGTGCTTTGTTTCCGCAGTAGCTGCACTTATGAATATGCTTGTATGTATCACTCGCTTCATATTTTTTTGCTGCCTTCTCAATTGTGTAATTCGGTTTTTGTTCAGCACTGTTTGGAACTGTTGCTTTTTGTCTGTGCAGTGTGTCAGTCCACGTGAGCCGCTCGGTGTACATGCATCGAAGGTTCCCAGCTGTGCTGGTGCCATCTCGTGCGATGTCCACGGCTGTATTTAATTTTAGCTAAGACCCAGCACTTAAAAGTTTCTCTCGCAGTTTCGCTGAGTTTGTGCCAAACACCACCCTGACCATCTCATCTTCCTCTGCATAAGCACAGTCCTTCACCCGTGAAAATTTAGCGGCAGTGTTTCTATTGGATTGCCGCTGACGGACGGCCTTATATGGGCAGGCACTAAATTCATCGAGCAGAAGTCTATTATAGTATATGGACGAAAAAATAGGTTCCAGTTATGACCATTACGCATAGAATCTCAAAATGAAACCTGCCCAGTTTTTGTAAGTAAGCTGTAAGGAATGAGCCTGCCAAATTTCAGCCTTCTACCTACACGGGAAGTTGGAGAATTAGTGATGAGTCAGTGAGTCAGTCAGTGAGTGAGTGAGTCAGTGAGGGCTTTGCCTTTTATTAGTATAGATACTTCATATCATGAATGTAAACTAAAAAACTATTTTCAATTACTCGCATACTCAGATATGGGGATAGATATATGAGGAGTAAACCGCAAGATAATGATTATATATTTATATTATGTTCATTAATGAACCATCAACAACAAATCCAATTAATAATATATCAAACAATTATTATAAAATTAAAGTTGAATAAATCAGACTCTGCAGCTGCATGAATAAAAAAAAAAAATTAAGTATGTCTTCACATAAAGTACCACTTCCGGTTGATGGATTTGGCCCAAAAGTTAGCACATCTACCATTTTGGTGTAGAAACCACATGCTGAATAGTTTCAGTTTTGATTAAGTTTTTGTTAACTATAATAACCTTGACTGACACTATATTGTACACTGCCAAAAAATGTGAAAATAGAAAAATAAAAAAAAAAATCTTACATAACGCATGTTGCATAATCCATTTGTCCCATATCCAGCTGTGAAAATGTCCAAAATAACAGTATTTTTACAAAAAATTATATAAGTCTATATAACAGTATGAACCATACAAATGGTCATCAGGGAGTTAGTCCAACTCTTCAAGTACAAAAGTTTCCAGCCATGCCACTTAATAAAGAATTAATGGGGACCTTCTAAACAACTCAGGGAGAAGGCAGCCCCTAAAACATACACAGCTACATTGGGACATAAGGCTGTTTTCATCCACTAGATGTTCCTATAATCTAGAGCTGTAAAAAATACTTCTGAGCATACAAGTAATCACAGGCATGAGAAAGAGAGAGTGAGGTTGAGAGCATGCGCTGATAGCACATTGCCAAACCACACGCTGAACCATCTGGATTGGAACCTGAGTGCAGTGGGTAGCATCACAGTGGAACAGTGTGCGGTTTTTAATGGTGGCTGGAGTGCCAATCCTGCCACCCAACCCAAGTTTTCCCTGTAAGTTGGAGGACCTGCTTGAAGGGCTATATGCAGATTAATATCATACCCAGGATGAAGCAATTGCAGGTTAAGAGTCACTTCAAAAACCAATCACACAATCTTCCTATTGCCGGCGCAGGTCCCAAGCCTCAGACATGGCATGAAGTTAAACTTGGGATGGGGCTTAAAGGCAGTTGTATATTTTTTATATGGTCAGATGGTGATTTGACAAAGGCTCATTTGATGGAGGAAGAGAATCTTGAAAGTTCTTGTAAAGAGGTGGTGGTGTGATAGGGAGAGTACTTTGGAGGAGGTGTAGTGAGTGAAATAGTCACCTCACCATTGAAGTCACAGGAATAAATCTTCAGGAGTCAACAAAGGTGCAACAGGATTCATTTTGTCTTAGTTACTTTTATTTGGTATTTGAATATTTCTTATAATCACCTTCTTTTCGGTGTATAAATGTCATTATTTTCTATGGGTATTGGGTAAAATAGTGATGCACACCAAATACACCACCTTATTATGCATGACAAAATATTTTTTAATTAAAAAAAACTTCAAAAGAGTTGATTTGGACAATACAGTGAGATTTAAAATATTAGTTATTAATAATTAAAGAAAATGAAAAGTACTACTCTTTCTAAAACATAAAACCTCAGTGAATACTGGGCCATTATAGTTTGCTTTTCACATATTTCATTTGGTTAGACGTCTCTGACAATTTTTGGAAGATACAAACAAGCCAAACACTGCTTGTGGTTCATTGTTTATTATACAGAAGGAAAAAAAAGTTTGGAAGAATACGTTAATTACCCTGTGTCTCTCTCTCTCTCTCTCTAGTTTATCAAGCCAGTAGTTTCCTAGAAATGCTTGTAGTTTCTTTTGAATTATTTGATGCCTGTGGCAGTTTCATTTTTTACAAAAATAAATACTCTAGCCTTAAAAAATCTGGCAATACCTGGCAGCAGATAAAGCTTATTTTTTAAATGTCAATATTTATGAAAGGCATTTAAGGCAATGTTAATAAAAAATGGGCTTTTGTATGAAACTGTTATTATAAGCCACATTATCATATCATGGAAAATTAATCTAAAGCATGTATATATTTTAATTGGAAAAATATGGTAATATTTCCTTTTAAACTCTGCATTTCAAAGTCAAAGTAAACTTTATTGTTATCTCAGCTATATACAGTTATACAGAAAATTAGCAAATAAGACAAAACAGTGTGCACAAACGGGAAAACCCATGTAACATACTATTTAAATAGACAATATGCCAATACACTTATCTGCCACAATTACACAGAGAGTCATTAAATGCAAGTGCCACAGATCAGTGATCTGACTGATCTTTTGACATTAAGATGAAGTGACTTGTGCATAAACTGGAGCAAGTGATCATAATCTGAGATGTTAGGGTAGAGTGGAGGGCCGCATTGTGTTGAAGAGTATGGAAGCCTTGGGGAAAAAGCTATCACAGAATATGACAGATCTGGCTGTGGTGCTGTAGTATCTGTGTCCATAAAAGGGATGAGAATGGTCCTGTAAAATGCAGCAAGCCTTGCAGACAGCATTTGGAGAACGTGTCTTCCAGAGAGGTGAAAGGAACCTTGATAATATTTTACTCTGAACTCACTATCCTCTGCCGTCTCTGGCAGTCTAACATGCTACAATTTCCATACCAGACTGTAATGCAGCTGGTCAGAACACTCTCAATGGTGCTTCTGTAAAAATTGGTGAGAGTGGGAAACGGGAGGCTTGCTTGCTTCAAACGTCTCAAAAAGCGTAATCTCTGCTGTATCTTTTTAGATAAGAAATTGGTATTGTTAGTTCATGTGAGGTCCTCAGTTATTTACACACACAGGGTTGCCAGGTCCTTAAAAAATGTATCGCCCAAGCAAAGTTTAAATAGTGAGTTTATCCAAAAAATAACCAAAAAGTGGAGGTACACAAAATGACACACCAGAAAGTCTAACCCTAGTCTAACACTGCATTCTCCTGAGCTCTGTTAGCCACTTTCTGAGTGGGCTCCACAACAGCCTGTTGATTGGAAGAAGTATTGTGTCTTTTGTATAAATAAAGCTTTTTTTCTTTCCTATTAGTTTTGTAATGTTAACACTTAAGTAATACACAATATTTTTCATTTCCAGTTTTTCTAACATCAACCACAACGTACATCACATAATCAGTATTATAATAAAGTTCATTATATCAAGATTTTTTAAAACTTCATGAACCAGTAGTGATCTTTAAATAACCAGTAATATTAGCATTTTGTTTACCTGATTTTAAATGCCCAGCTTCCTAAAAACAGTAAATGAATGTACAAATATTGTACAGGCTGGAGACTGCAACTGCACAGACATGTGAAAAGTTGGAATGCAATGAATTGTTATGCTTTAATATTTAAGTAAAATCAAAAGTCTGTTTAAGTTTGGTTTGGAATTAAAAGAGAAGTTAGCAGACTGTCTGTAACAACTCAGAAAATTCTGAGCTAAATAATAGGCTTGAACGCAGCCCCGCAGGAAATGATGCAAGATTTTGTCTGATGTGGTAAAAGAGAATTCCACAAGATTTTTGAGCTAAAATATAAAAGAGATTTATAAACTGGTATTTGAAATTAGTGATGAAAGGGTAAGTGGAACACTACAGTGACTGACAATGAAAAGGGCATATCATAGAAATTAAGGAAAAACATATTCCTTGAAAAAACACTAACCACTTATATTATTTGTGGAGAATACTTTTAGCAACAGCAAACAATAAAAATATATAGGTCTTCCAAGTTTGCCTTCTCTTTCATAATGGAACTTTTGATTAAGGAAAGGCTATAGTTTGTGCTTTCTACTGTCTGTAAGTAACATTTTAAGGTTATGCATGTAGTAAACACTATAGTACAGTAGATTCACATGCTTACATTTCATAAATACTTTAAAAATAAGTAAAATAGACACCAACAAATAACTTTCAAACTTGGTCTGTTCCAGAATTTTAATAGCTAGTTCTGAAATTAGACACTGAAAAAATCCTCACACAATTTCATTGTTGGTAAGATTTTTTTGTCATTTAAATTTTTAAAAATGAAATAAAAATTAAACTAGCTTTTCCATACTTGTTAATTTAATATTTGTGCTTTTTCATTTGTGCCTGGTGCATGCAGAATACGTTTTGTAACATTACCCACCATACTAAGTCTGTTTAACCTGCTCATGAGGCAGCCTAAGTTAGAATGCAGCTTTGTTCCCCTTCCTGACTTGAACAAGTACACTGCAACTGCACTTTGCCTTAGTGCAGTCTGTAGCTATAGGACACACTGCAATAGCACTGAACCTGAAAGTTAGTCCATTTACTCTAAATATGTACTAAAACAAATTCAGCACAAGATCATTGTCAGTTGATAGCACTCTGCAAATGATCCAAACTGCTTTTTTCTGGAAAAATGAGTTTAGAATGTTTTATCAGTCATCACTACAAACTACAGTATATGAGGTAAGTAATATATTACAAATGTATTCATTTAACACTAGAATTACCAGAGCCTACAAAAAAACTCGTAGATCCATCCCACCTTAAAACACTTTGCACCTCTCCGTCAGCATCTTTTGTCCTTTAAATGTGTCGATAAGCAGCAAACAGCAAGCAGCCTGCTATCACATCCCCGACCCCACACAGTTTTCTCAGCTCAAGTCTGTTTACCTGCATGTCAGTTGGTTAGAGTTGTATAGAGTGAGAAGTCAAGCAAAGTGACACCTTTTACAAATACTTTATCGTTATTTGGAATACTAGCATTTCATGTGTGTTTCGTGTCTACAACGATCTATGTAAACACATCGTTAAAGCAGAAATGTTTTTCATGTTTTAGTAATAATTGACAAAATGTAGACATGAAGTGTATAATATGTGAAGGCTGAATTCCAAATATCAAAGAAATACTTTAACAAATGGTACAAATAGAACAGAACAAATGCGTTTCCATTCAAAAATATAACTGTAGAAAAAGAACCTGTGTTTGGGAGCAACATTGACACGCAGTTGCTATGAGAGCTTCGGTGGCGCAACTGTATCAACTGTTGACTGGTAATCAAAGCTTCACAGGTTTGATCCTGGATGAGTCCATTTTGAGAAGTGAGCTGCTCGTATTCTTACTATTTTAAAATAAAAACATATATTTGATTCCAGTCTGTAACAGCCAGTGTAATTTATGATACTTGTAAAGGTTAGGTTTTTTTTTTATTTTTTTTTATTCAGTTTTATTCTGTCAGCCGCGTTCACGATTCCATCTTCCACGCATTTGACACTGCTTTTATTACAAAGGCGCACTAAAACAGAGGTAACATCAAAACATGGCAACGGTTCTACATCGGATCAAAAACTGGCACTTTGGCCATTGCTGTACTTTGTATATGTACATGGGAAGCTCCGCACTCTACTTGTGACTGTAGGAAGTAAGTAAATAATTCAAGATAAATAGTTAAATAACATTTGATCTGGCTTTTATGTAAGTAACATATAAATGTTAATGTTTTGGGCACATGCCTCGTCCTTTGTATGTAAGAGCCAGATCGAATTAAAATGGACAGACATTAAAATGGACAGCAGAATACACAAGCTGCATCAGGAAATAAAAGATCAAGAGGTACATTTAACACTAGAATTACCAGAGCCTATGAAAAAACTCATAGATCCGTCCCACCTTAAATCGCTTCTCACCTCTCCATCAGCGTCTTAATTTTCTTGTAAATGTGTTGATAAGCAGCAAACAGCAAGCAGCCTGCTATCACATCCCCCACCAGCACACAGTTTTCTCAGCTCAAGTCTGTTTACCTGCATGTCAGTTGCTTGGAGTTGTAGTGAGTAGTCAAGCAAAATCACACATTTTATAAATACAATATCGTTATTTGGATCATATGCTTTTCATGTGTGTTCCGTGTCTACAACAATCCATGTACAGTAAACACATTCTTAAAACAGAAACGTTTTTTTATGTTTTAGTAATAATTGACAAAATGTAGACATGAAGTGTATAATGTGTTAAGCCTAATATTCAAAGATCAAATAAACACTTTCACAAAAGGTTCAAGGATGATACAACAGCTTCCTTGGCATAGCGGTAAGAATTGCCGACTGGAATCAAGAGTCCCCGGTTCGATCCTGACTGTCTCCTTTATTTGCTGTTTTCAGTAGTGAGCTGCTCTTATTGTTAATATTATACAGTACACACATAAATTTGGTTTGCGCCTGTAACAGACCGTGTACATTTATAGTACTGTACTTGTAAAAGTTACCTTTTTTTTCACTTTTATTCTCTCAGTCATGATCACCATACATACACCGCCCTAGGGATCTAATGCTTTTAGTTTTTATTTGAAAATGGGAATAACTGTAGATGCGAGTAGTGTTTTGAGGCAATGGAAATGGACATTCTCTGATCTGGAGGGATAAAAGCTGACACACAAACGCTGGTGAATCTGCCTTCTTCGTATCTCACCGCCACTTTATTTTTTTTTATTCAGTTTTATTGAGTGTTCCTGCTGCAATGAAGAAGCTCACGCCTTCTGGTGCACAATGTCAACGCAGCACGGAGAAAAAAAAGAAAGAGACAAATATATGCGACATTGGGTATAAAATTAATCAGAAAACATCATCGCACTAATGCAAAACAGAAACTTGTCGATGTTGCATCCTCCTTTTCTTTTTCCATCGCCTTTTTTAGTAAGATGCAACGACGAAGTTCCTCTGCAATATGAGCCATGAACACTCTTCTTTTCACAGTAGCCCCCGTGCATGCCTTGCACAGTACATGTGCATTGATCCTGCTCAACTGAATAAGCTCACGCCTTCTGGTGCACGAAGTGGGCGCATCACGGAGAATAAAAAAGAAAGAGACAAATATATGGGACATTAGGTATAAAATTAATCAGAAAACATCATCGCATTAATTCAATATTATTTGAAAACGAACAGTGTCAGATCGGGTGTGAATTTACACTGGTGCTGTTACTTAGAGTCAGATCAGGAGAGGCGGGGGGGAGGGTGTTAGAGAGTGATCGTGATTGAGACAATAAAACTGGAGCTTTTTCAGTGCAGCCCCCCAGTTTTATTGTCCGACTCACGTTCAAGCTTTCAGACAAACAACCCCCCCCCCCACACTTTCTGATCTGACGCCGTTTTCAGATAAAGACGTGGTACAAACTTGTTGTGTTACACCCCCTTTTTAAAAACCACGACAAATCTTGTGAGCGAACAGGACTGGGAAAACTGTGGACATGGATGTGAGTGTTGTGCATGACTGAGAATGACTGTGGATGTGAATTTTTTTTTTTTCAGTCTTATGCTTGAGTGTTCCTGCTCAAGCTAAATTAGTATGCTCCTTCTGATCCATGATGTCAAAGCCGTATTGACAAAAAAAGGGAGACTTAGGTATATATGATATTTGAGAATTCCCTGTAAACAGCGTCATATCTGGGTTTGGTGGGGTGGGCAGGGAGGTGTTGTGGGAGTGTGAATGTGAGTGAGAATCAAACTAAAAAAAAGACGGTAACTTTGACCAGTACTATACATTTACAGCGGCTGTTACAGACCCAAATAAAATGTGTGTTTTTATTGCATAATATTAACAACTAGCAAAATCCCGTGCTTATGAAAGAGAAGTGTGTTAAAGAAGTAATGAAAAGAAAAGGAAAACATTTTAATAATAACGTAACATGATTGACATTGTCATTGTCATGAGTGTTGCTGTCATATATATATATATATATATATATATATATATATATATATATATATATATAGCAAAATACCAGCCATGGCAAGTACTGCCTTAAAATTTTTATTAAGAAGAAAATGAAACAGTTTTACACTGAAGGAAAATATACTAATAATTATTTGTTAAGGATCTCTTTGTATACCACATTGTCAGTTCGGCCCTCCGGTTGTAATATGACCAAGCTGTGCGCTGAGCTTACTCTTGAGCATGCAACGTACAGTTGGCCATGTGAACAGTAATCTTGTCTGAAATCTCAGAGCTTGGATTGCTGCTGTAATAATCGGTTTGAGTTTCATGGGTGTTTCAATTACAACAGTATTTGCAGGACTTGTGTTGAAGTGACATTCTGCATCTGTCAAGCGTTGTAAGCATACAACTGGTTTCATCGATAACTTCAAATCCAGCTTTTGAGAGTTTAAACATTCATAAACATCGAAGTGTCCACTACTGAAATCGTCACCTGTCAATCTAAGATGTTTAAGAGGCATTGGCGGTTGTTGAAAAGTGTAAAATATTTGGCCATTTCAGTACACTTGAAAGCGACAACCGAACAATTCAGCGGCAGCCATCAACTCACATGCAGAACCATAGGTGAAAGGCTTCAGAATTTCACTCTTATAGTGCTCCTGTGTAGTATAATTTTCTCCTGTACCGTCATCAGTCCACACCTTGAACCTGTATCAGTTATTCAATACATAAGACACAATGTTCCTCCGGATATCAAGAGTGAGCCTGATATGGCCGTGCAATATGTAAGGAAATGGGTACCTGAACAATGTAAACTAAGTCTAAAATACCTACACAATAACTATAATTGTAATAAATGAACAATAAAACAGCGGAGAAGCCGTGGATTAAATAAAAAGGCTGTAGTTATCAGCAGGGAGATGTGAATTCCGTGGCGAAGCAAGGAAGGGATTGTAGAGACTGGAGCGATGGACAGCCTTATATAGGCAGGCAGCCAACAACGTGGGAGGCGTTGGGATGGGGGACCCAATGCCGTCTCACACGGTGACTGAGCTGCAGGCTATAAACGTATATATGTACGTAAGTAGGATTCAGTTAGCGTTGGGAACCCGCGTACCAAATTTATTGAAGATGGGCCCTTAAGTAACAAAGACCGTTGAATATGGCGGCCGACAGTGGCATCATACCATCGAAATAAGTCCCAAATTTCAGCCTTCTACCTATTATGACCGTTACGCGTAGAATTTCGAAATGAAACCTGCTTAACTTTTGTAAGCAAGCTGTAAGGAATGAGCCTGCCAAATTTCAGCCTTCTACCTACACAGGAAGTTGGAGAATTAGTGACATTGGAAACTTCAATATGGCGGCCGACAGTGGCATCATACCACTGAAATAAGTATGTACATCGGTTTTGGTTAGCGCAGGGAAGCCACCTACCAAATTTCGTGAAGATGGGGCCATGAATAAGAAAGTTCAACATGGCGAACGTTGTTGACCATTATGACCGTTACATGTAGAATTTTGAAATGAAACCTGCTTAACTTTTGTAAGTAAGCTGTAAGGAATGAGCCTGCCAAATTTCGGCCTTCTACCTACACAGGAAGTTGGAGAATTAGTGATGAGTCAGTGAGGGCTTTGCCTTTTATTAGCATAGATAAGAACAGCTCTCTACTCAAAACAGTAAACTTGAGAAGCTGCCAGCATCCATCCCAGAAGCTCTTGATTGGAAATTAGCAGTTCTTAGCATTGCACCATGCAAGCTGTCGTATGAACCGCCTACCGTAACCTGCTTTCTTTTTTCTTCGTTTATATTCTTGAATAAAAGTGCACTTGTTTTGTTATACTAGTACCTTTTGTGAAAGTGTTTATTTTATATTTGGACTTCAGGCTTGACACATTATACAGTCACGTCATGATTACAACTGCATGAAGGTCCTCTCCGAAAACATCGCTAAGATAATTCATCTATCTTGACTGTCTACTTCTACTTTTAACCCCTTACGTAATGCTACTGCTTTGATAGGACATAATGGCTTAACAGAGTCTTCCGTTAAAGTGCACAACATTAATAATCTAATAACAAATCTTAATGCACGTAAAAAATCTAGGCAGTGCGGCATAAACACCAATAATTTAATTGAAATTACTACTTCAGATCAACACTGCATTAAGACTATAAAAACGGATTGTAGATTACATAAAAAGTACACACAGAGCGGCGTTAACAAAAATAACTTAATTTTTGTTCCGATTACCAATAACACGCATAAAATTCAGCTCTGCCCTTCAGAAACATTAAATATGGCACTATTAAATTTTAGAGCTTTAACTAACAAGACATTTTTTATAAACGATCTTATTAGTGATAGAAAGATTGATTTTATTGCACTAAATGAAACATGGCTTAACTCAATGGCGGCAGTTTTAATCGAATCTGCGCCTCCGTATTACAGTTTTACTCGTGCAGACCGCCAGGGCAAAAAGGGGGGCGGATTGGCAAACATTTCCTCGAGCCGATTAAAATGTAAAGATGTTAGTTTTGGTAAATTTAAGTCCTTTGAGTATCTCGCCGTTGTTATTCATGGAGATTCTCACGTTCTAGTATTATCCGTGTATAGACCTCCTAAATATAACGCGTCTTTCCTTGAGGAATTCTCTGACTTAATGTCAATTTTAGTTACAAACTATGACACTCTTAATAGTCGGCGACTTTAACTTTCATGTCGACAATCAGTGTGACCAAAAGGTAAAGGAATTCATGAACCTCCTGGACTCTTTTGATTTGAGGCAGCTCGTTAATCAGCCTACACATAAAGCAGGTCATGTTTAGACTTGGTGATTACTAAAGGACTTAAAGTTGATATAAAGCAGGTCATTGATATCGGTCTATCAGACCATTTCCTTCTACTATTTAATATAGAAATAAAGATAGAAAACACTCATGAGAAGCATTTTGTTAAAAAACGCTTCTTTGACTCATCAGCAGCTTTAAAGCTTACAACATTCTAAGCAATCAGTCCGTTTATAGTGCCAACTATAATAGCGAGGATAATGTAAATAGTAAAGTGGAAAACTTTAATTCTAAAGTAAGAGCTGCTGTTGACATAGTTGCACCTGAAAAGACAGTTAAAAATCTTCTAGTATTGTTATTCCATGGAAGACCCAAAGAGTGTCTGATTTTAAAAGAACATGTCGTAGAGCTGAGCGTAAATGGAGGAAAACTAAACTAACTATCCATTATGAGATATTAAAGGCTAAAATAACAGAATACAATAACACTGTCCGTCTTGAGAGGCTGCTATTTCTCTAATATTATAAATAACAATGCTAGTAATCCCAGAGTCTTATTTTCTACAATTGATCGTCTGTTAAACCCAGGTAACACAAAGGAATGCCCCCAGAATACTTCCAGTGAAACCTGTGAGAACATTGCTGTATTTTTCAATCAAAAAATTAATGATATTAGAGATAACATAGTATATCTCCCCAACACTGCAGAACCTCCAAAGCCCCGGTACTCCATTATAAACAAATTAAATGCTTTCACCAGGATAGATTTACCTGAATTACATAGTATAATCTCTCAACTGAAACCCTCCACCTGTGTCCTTGACCCAATACCAACCAGGTTTTTCAAAGAAATATCAGGCGTGCTAATTGACAATATTCTGGACATAGTTAATTCGTCATTAGATACGGGGGTCTTTCCAGACTGTCTTAAGACTGCTGTAGTTAAACCCCTGCTCAAGAAAATAATCTTGACCCCTCTGCCTTTGAAAATTTTAGACCCATCTCTAAACCTGCCCTTCTTAAGTAAAATTCTAGAGAAGGCAGTCATTATGCAGTTAAATGACCACCTCAATAAACATGCTATTCTTGATAAATTTCAGTCAGGTTTCAGAACAAATCACAGCACAGAAACTGCACTCGTTAAAGTAGTAAATGACTTGGGTAAATGCAGACAGAGGCCATTTATCTGTTCTCATCCTCTTAGATCTGAGTGCTGCATTTGACACCATTGATCACAATATTCTTAGAAATCGCCTTAGTCAATGGGTGGGCCTCTCTGGCAGTGTCTTAAATTGGTTTGAATCCTACCTGGCAGGAGAAAATTCTTTGTGAGTTGTGGTAATCACATCTCAAAGACACATGATATCCGATATGGTGTTCCACAAGGCTCTATCCTGGGTCCGCTGCTTTTCTCAATCTACATGCTTCCGTTAGGTCAGATTATCTCAGGTTACAACGTGAGCTACCACAGCTATGCTGATGACACACAGCTGTACTTATCAATAGCACCTGATGACTCCGACTCTTTCGATACACTAACACAATGTCTTACTGGTATTTCTGAATGGATGAATAGTAATTTTCTCAAACTAAATAAAGAGAAAACTGAAATTTTAGTAATTGGCAATAATGGATTCAATGAGGTTATCAGAAATAAACTTGATGCACTAGGATTAAAAGTTAAGACGGAAGTAAAAATTTAGGGGTAACCGTTGACTGTAATCTGAATTTTAAATCGCATATTCATCAGACCACTAGGACAGCATTTTTCACTTAAGAAACATAGCAAAAGTTAGACCTCTTATATCATTGAAAGATGCTGAGAAATTAATTCACGCTTTTGTTTTCAGTAGACTAGATTACTGTAACGCACTCCTCTCAGGACTACCCAAAAAGACATAAATCACTTGCAACAGTGCAGAATGCAGCTGCTAGAATCCTAACTGGGAAAAGAAAATCCGAACACATTTCTCCAGTTTTGATGTCACTACACTGGTTGCCTGTGTCATTCAGGATTGACTTTAAAATACTGCTTATGGTTTATAAAGCCTTAAATAATCTCCTCCATCTTATATATCGGAATGTCTGACACCTTATATTCCAAATCGTAACCTTAGATCCTCAAATGAGTGTTTCCTTAAAATTCCAAAAGCTAAACTTAAAAGAAGTGGTGAGGCGGCCTTCTGCTGCTATGCACCTAAAATCTGGAATAGCCTGCCAATAGGAATTCGCCAGGCTGATACAGTAGAGCACTTTAAAACACTGCTGAAAACACATTACTTTAACATGGCCTTTTATAACTTCATTTAACTTAATTTAACTTAATCCTGATACTCTGTATGTTCAATTCATCATCATAACTATTCATGGTGGCTCTAAAATCTGTACTGACCCCTACTCTCTTTCTGTTTCTTTTTCCGGTTTCTTTGTGGTGGTGGCCTGCGCCACCTCCACCTACTCAAAGCTTCATGATGCTCCTACAATGATGGATGGAAAAGCCAGAAGTCTACGTGACCATCATCATCAAGTCCTTCCATGAGAACCCTAAATCCAAAGAGGACTGTTTCATTTATGTTAGGTAGAATGCCCAGAGGGGACTGGGCGGTCTCATGGTCTGGAATCCCTACAGATTTTATTTTTTCTCCAGCCGTCTGGAGTTTTTTTGTTTTTTCTGTCCCCTGGCCATTGACCTTACTTTATTCTATGTTAATTAATGTTGATTTATTTTGTTTTTTATTGTGTCTTTATTTTTCTATTCTTTATTATGTAAAGCACTTTGAGCTACTGTTTGTATGAAAATGTTGTATATAAATAAATGTTGTTGTTGTTGTTGTTAAAGAAGTTATGAAAAGAAAAGGAAACATTTTAAAAATACTGACTATTGTTTGTGCATATGCGCCGAACAGCAGTTTGGAGTATCCACCCTTTTTGGAGTCTCTGGAGGGGGTGCTAGAGGGCATACCTTCTGGGGATTCCCTCGTTTTGCTGGGAGACTTCAATGCCCAGTGGGCAATGACAGTGAGACCTGGAAGGGCGTGATTGGGAGGAATGGCCCCGATCTGAACCAGAGCGTGTTTTGTTATTGGACTTCTGTGCTCGCCACGGATTGTCCATAACGAACACCATGTTCAAGCATAAGGGTGTTCATATGTGCACTTGGCACCAGGACACCCTAGGCCTCAGTCTGATGATCGACTTTGTAGTTGTGTCGTCGGACTTGTGGCCATATGTCTTGGACACTCGGGTGAAGAGAGGGGCGGAGTTGTCAACTGGTCACCACCTGGTGGTGAGTTGGCTTCGATGGTGGGGGAAGATGCCGGTCAGACCTGGTAGGCCCAAACGTGTTGTGAGGGTCTGCTGGGAACGGCTGGCAGAGTCCCCTGTCAGAAGTAGCTTCAACTCCCACCTTCGGCAGAATTTCGACCACGTCCGAGGGAGGTGGGGACATTGAGTCGAATGGGCCATGTTCCGTGCCTCTATTGTTAAGGCGGCTGACCGGAGCTGTGGCCGTAAGGTGGTCGGTGCCTGTCGCGGCTGCAATCCCCAAACCCGTTGGTGGACACCGGCGGTGAGGGATGCCGTCAAGCTGAAGAAGGAGTCCTATAGGACCTTTTTGTCCTGTGGGTCTCTGGAGGCAGCTGATAGGTACCGGCAGGCCAAGCGGAATGCGGCTCGGTTGTTGCTGAGGCAAAAACTCGGGCATGGGAGGAGTTTGGAGAGGCCATGGAGTACGACTTTCGGACGGCTTCAAGGAGATTCTGGTCCGGCGTCTCGGGAAGGGGAAGCAGTGCAGTGTCATCACCGTATATGGTGTGGATGGTGCACTGCTGACCTCGACTAGGGACGTTGTGGGTCGATGGGGGGAGTACTTCGAAGACCTCCTCAATCCCACTAACATGCCTTCCAATGAGGAAGCAGACCCTGGGGACTCTGAGGTGGGCTCTCCCATCTCTGGCACTGAAGTCACCGAGGTGGTCAAAAAACTCCTTGGTGGCAGGGCCCCGGGGGTGGATGAGATACGCCCGGAGTTCCTTAAGGCTCTGGATGTTGTAGGACTGTCTTGGTTGACACGTCTCTGCAACATCGCATGGACATTGGGGACAGTGCCTCTGGATTGGCAGACCGGGGTGGTGATCCCCCTCTTTAAAAAGGGGGACCAGAGGGTGTGTTCCAACTATAGAGGGATCACACTCCTCAGCCTCCCTGGAAAATTCTATTCGGGGGTTCTGGAGAGGAGGGACAGTGTGGTTTTCGTCCTGGTCGCAGAACAGTGGACCAGCTCTACACCCTTAGCAGGATCCTGGACGGTGCATGGGAGTTGGCCCAACCAGTCTACATGTGCTTTGTGGACTTGGAAAAGGCGTTCGACCGTGTCCCTCGGGGAATCCTGTGGGGGGTGCTCCGGGAGTATGGGGTACCGGACACCCTGATAAGAGCTGTTCGGTCCCTGTACAACCGGTGTTAGAGTTTGGTCCGCATTGCTGGCAGTAAGCCGATCCCGTTTCCAGTGAGAGTTGGACTTCGCCAGGGCTGCCCTTTGTCACAATTCTGTTCATAACTTTTATGGAGAGAATTTCTAGGCGCAGCCAGGGTGTTGAAGGGGTCCAGTTTGGTGGACTCAGGATTGGGTCAATGCTTTTTGCAGATGATGTTGTCCTGTTTGCTTCATCAGGCCGTGATCTTCAGTTCTCTCTGGAGCAGTTTGCAGCTGAGTGTGAAGCGGCTGGGATGAGAATCAGCACCTACAAATCCGAGACCATGGTCCACAGCCGGAAAAGGGTGGAGTGCCCTCTCAGGGTTGGGGGTGAGATCCTGCCCCAAGTGGAGGAGTTTAAGTATCTCGGGGTCTTGTTCACGAGTGAGGGAAGAATGGATCGTGAGATTGACAGGTGGATCGGCGCGGCATCCGCAGTGATGCAGGCTCTGCATCGGTCTTTCGTGGTGAAAAAAGAGCTGAGCCGTAAGGCAAAGCTCTCAATTTACTAGTCGATCTACGTTCCTACCCTCACCTATGGTCATGAGCTATGGGTAGTGACCGAAAGAACGAGATCGCGAATACAAGCGGCTGAAATGAGTTTCCTTTGCAGGGTGTCTGGGCTTTCCCTTAAAGATAGGGTGAGTAGCTCAGTCATCTGGGAGGGGCTCAGAGTAGAGCCGCTGCTCCTCTGCATCGAGAGGAGTCAGATGAGGTGGCTCGGGCATCTGATCAGGATGCCTCCTGGACGCCTCCCTGGTGAGGTGTTCGGGCACGTCCAACCGGGAGGAGGCCCTGGGGAAGACCCAGGACACGCTGGAGGGACTATGTCTCCCAGCTGGCCTGGGAATGCCTTGGGATTCTCCCGGAAGAGCTGGAAGAAGTGGCCGGGGAGAGGGAAGTCTGGGCTTCTCTGCTTAAGCTGCTACCCCCGCGACCCGACCTCGGATAAGCGGAAGAGGATGGATGGATGGATGGTGTTGCTGTCATCAAGGATTTGATTATCAATATTTGTTTTCAACTGTTGTAAAGATAACAGGTTTCATTCATTGAAGTGATCACCACCCAAATCGGTACTCGTGAATCTAAGATGTTTAACAGGCATTCCCGGTATTAAGTTGTGGATTTGGCTGTGAATATTTAGCGGCAGCGTGTTTATGACCGTAATTTAAACTTTAGCTTTACACCTTGCTTTCCTATTGATATGTCTACAAAGGCTTGTTCAGCGTCAGAGGGTTGTTCCTGTCCTACTGCATCAATAAACAGCTCGTCTTCCTCTTTATCTGAGACATCACACAGTGCATGCACGGGTTTACCTTTCCCAGTCCTACCAACTTTAGCGAAGTGCTTCAATTTACTACATTTTTTACACTGTCTTACTTTAGCTGGACATTTTGCACCGTGTGGTCTGTTTCCGCAGTAGGTGAACTTATGCATATGCTTTATATTCTTTTGCTGCCGTCTCAACTGTGTAATGCATTTTTTGTTCAGCGCTCTTTGGAGCTCTTGCTTTTTGCATGCGTACTGCGTTCACAGTCAGTTCACATGAGCCGCTCGGAGTACATGTATCGAAGGTTCTCAGCTGTGCTTGTGTTATCTCGTGCGATCTTGTGATGTCCACGGCTTTATTTAATGTTAGCTAAGACCCGGCACTTAAAAGTTTCTCTCACACTTTTGCTGAGTTTGTGCCAAACACTATCGTTAGCGTGTCTATGAACTTAATTTAAACTTAAGGTTTACACCGTGCTTTGTTTCTGCAGTAGCTGCACTTATGAATATGCTTGTATGCGTCACTCGCTTCATATTCTTTTGCTCCCTTCTCAATTGTGTAATGCATTTTTTGTTCAGCACTCTTTGCAGATCTTGGTTGTTCTCTGCGTACTGTGTTCACAGTCAGTTCACGTGAGCCGCTCGGAGTAAATACATCGAAGGTTCTCAGTTGTGCTTGTGCTATCTCATGCGATCTTGCGATGTCCACGGCTTTATTTAATTTTAGCTAAGATCTGGCACTTAAAAGTTTTTTCTCACACTTTCGCTGAGTTTGTGCCAAACACTAGTCTATCCCTGACCATCTCATCTTCGTTTGCATAAGCACAGTCCTTCACCCATGAATATTTAGCGGCAGCGTGTCTATTGGATTGCCGCTGACGGACAGCCTTATATGGGCAGGCAGTCAATTATGTGGGAGGCGTGCTGATGAAGGACGCAACTCCACCTCACTCGGCGACCGAGCTGCAGGCTATGGCCATATATATGTACGTAAGTAGGTTCCAGTTATGACCGTTACGCGTAGAAACCTGCCTACCTTTTGTAAGGAATGAGCCTGCCAAATTTCAGCCTTCTACCTACACGGGAAGTTGGAGAATTAGTGATGAGTCAGTGAGTCAGTCAGTCAGTTAGTGAGGGCTTTGCCTTTTATTAGTATAGATAGTAAGAATACGAGCATCTCACTTCTCAAAACAGACTCATCTGGGATCAAACCCGTGAAGCTTTGATTACCAGTCAACAGTTGATACAATTGTGCCACCGAAGCTGTCATAGCAACTGCCTGTCAATGTTGCACCCTAACGCGGGTTCTTTTTCTGCGGTTATATTTTTGAATGGAAGTGCATTTGTTCTGTTATATTTGTACCTTTTGTTAAAGTGTTTCTTTGATATTTGGAATTCAGGCTTCACACATTATACACTTCATGTCTACATTTTGTCAATTATTACTAAAACATGAAAAATGTTTCTGCTTTAACGATGTGTTTACATAGATCATTGTAGACACGGAACACACATGAAATGCAAGTGTTCCAAATAACGATATAGTATTTGTAAAAGGTGTCATTTTTCTTGACTTCTCACTCTATACAACTCTAAGCAACTGACACAGAGGTAAACAGACTTGAGTTGAGAAAACTGTGCCAGGTGGGGGATGTGATAGCAGGCTGCTTGCTGTTTGCTGCTTATCAACACATTTAAAGGACAAAAGATGCTGACGGAGAGATGCAAAGCATTTTAAGGTGGGACGGATATACAAGTTTTTTCGTAGGCTCTGGTAATTCTAGCGTTAAGTAATAAATTTGATGTAAACCTTAAGAAAATTCTAGCTAGTATAGATGAAAAAATACATGAACATTTGAGAATAAAATGATACTCAGCGATCCCCTGAAGAAGTTAAGTAAACACTTATGACTCATATTGAATCAGTCGAACAATTCATATCTGCTGTTGGGAAAATAGCAATTGATGAAGAACCCGGATGCAAAGTGCTTAACTGTAAATTGTCATGTTTCAGAAAATTAGAACAAATCTAGATGAGAACAGGCTATTTAGCCCCTCTTATCCACTTAATTCTTCCAAAAACAGTTTTGAAAGTTCCTAAAGTCTTACTGTCTACCACACTACTTGGTAGCTTATTCAAAGTGTCTATGGTTCTCTATGTAAAGAAAAACCTCCTAATGTTTGTCCGAAACTTACCTTAAACAGGTTTCCAACTGTGTCCCTGTTTTCTTGATGAACTCATCTTAAAATAACAGTCTGGATCCACTGTACTACTTCCCTTCATAATTTAAAACACATCAATCATGTCATCTCTTAATCTTCTTTTGTTTAAACTGAAAATGCTCAGCTCTTTTAATCTTTCTTCATAATTCATTTCCAGTAGCCCTGGAATGAGCCTAGTCGCTCTTCATTGAACCTATTCTAGAGCTGTTATGTCCTTTTTGTAGCCTGGAGACCAAAACTGCACACAGTACTCGAAATGAGGCCTCACCAGTGCACTATAAAGCTTCAGCATAACTTTCTTGGACTTGTACTCCACACATCTTGCTATATAACCTAACATTCTGTTTTCCTTCTTAATTCGCTTCTGAACATATTCTGGAAGTTGATAGCTTAGAGTCCACTACAACCCCTAAATCCTTCTCATAATGTGTACAAACCTAACATTTTTACTTCCTATCTGTAATACCTTTAAATTTACTGACATTAAATTTCATCTATACTGTCCAAGTCCTTCTGTCATGATTTAACAGATTCCAAATTCTCTGCCAATCCACCACTCTTACTTATTCTGCCAACTTAACCAGCTTGTACTTACATTCCTATCTAAATCATATACATATATAATAAATAACAGCGGCCCTAGCACTGACCCCTGTGGAACACCACTCTTAACATCAGCCAATTCTGATAAGGTTCTTGCACCATAACCTTCTGCTTCCTGTGCCTGAGCCAATTCTGCACCCATCTAAAAAATCACCCTAAACTCCCATTTCTTTTAGCTTAATGCCAAACCTCTTATGTAGAATCTTATTAAATACTTTCTGAAAGTCAAGATAAATAATATCATATGCTACACTTTGATCATATCCTTTCGTTGCTTCCTTATAGAATTCTAGCATGTTAGTAAAACATGACTTTCCTCTTCTGAACCCATGCTGAACGTTCAGAAAAACTCCTGTACTTGCCATGTGTTGCCCAATCTCAAGGGTAAATATTATCTGGCCCTTGTGATTAATTTGATTTCAGCCTATTTAATCTGAGCAGTACGTCACCCTCTTCAATTTCTAAATCATTCAAAACCTCCTTAGTAGTCCCTGTCAGCTAGCATTTTCCCCTGGATAGGGTTCAAAGTCGTGTCTTGAGTCTATTTTGTCTAATATTATGTCAGTTATTTATATTAATGTTTATATTATTTATTATGTACATTTTTCTGGTTTCATGTTGGAAAAAGAGAAGAGAATTAGTTATGTCCCTTGTGGTTTGTTGGTGATCCCACAAGAGGCAGAGCCACCTACCCATCACTGCCAGGAATGGCCCTACATCCTACTTAAAGGAGAGCCTCCCATAGTTCCTGGCAGTTTACTGAACGTGCTTTGTAGTGGAGTGTTATTGTGCTAACTGTTTTTGCTATTGTTTTCTGATTTCCTTAGATTTTTGAACCTTTGCTTTATTTTTAACTTCATCTTGGATTTCATATTGAGCCTCTGTTTTTGATACTTTTGAACCTCAGCTCTGTTGTCGATTAAGGAAGATTTAATGATCTTGACTTGGCTGATGATACAGTGATATCCACTGAGACAATGGAGGCTCTGATTGGGGCTCTCAAGATAGACTGAACGAGGAGTCTGAGTGTCTGGGCTTGCAAGTGTCCAGGATAAAAACCAAGATCCTTTATTGTCCTCTTGGGCACAGTCATCAGCAGTGTGTCTGTCTGCAGAAAGAATGTTAACCTTGTTGAGAGGTTTACTTACCTTGGCAGTGACATTGATGTCTCCAGTGACTCTTCCTTTGAAGTCAGTAGACAGATTGGGAAAACATGGGGGGTTATGAGGTGGCTGTAAAGAGGTGTGTGACACTCCTGATATCTTTACAGAAGTCTTTAGAGTGCTGGTGCTTCCTGTTTTGCTATATGATTGCGAATCATGGATGCTATCCAATGACCTGAGATGAAGACTAGACTCCTAGAGTACTGTGCCTCTTCAGACATTCCTTGAGTACCAGTGGTTCAACTTTATGTCAAATGAGCCACTGCTCACAGAGTCCCAAATGAGGTAACTACAGCACTATGGCCATGTGACTTGATTCTCCAAGCATCCTAATTGTTGAGAACCCAAGCGGCTGAGCCAGACCAAGGGGATGTCCACGTAATACCTAGCAGTAGGAAGATTAATGGTCACTTCCGGGGAGTGTGACTGGATTGTGTGTCTGCCTGGGGGGGGGTTGCCAATCAAGATCCTGAGCTGTTTTGTTGTGTTGTGGCATCAGCAACACAATGCACCAGTGCATGCTCCCCAACCTGACCTGACCTGGGGCCTCATGCATAATGGTGTGAGTAGAATTCACACTAAAAGATGGTATACAGACAAAAGTCAAAATGTGCATGTGCACAAAAAAATTCAGTTGCACCAAGCCAAATTCCATGCACTTCTGCTACATAAATCCCGGTCAGCGTGAAATATAATGCTTGTGCATGTGCCTACCGCCGCACCCTGTCTCCTCCCATAATTATGCCTCTTTGAATATGCAAATCAATATAAATATTCCCATAAGTACAGCATTCTGTGAAAAGACAATGGCAAAAGCACTGGAAAAAAGAATTTTCAGTGAATGCCAAGTGGAGGTAACGAAAAACTTCAGAAAGTCACATATTGCCTGAAATAAAAAAGAAGTTCAGATATCAAAGTCACAGTGAAAAGGTGAGTCATAGCCCACCATCTGAGTGTCATATGGAAGCTTATTAGGCTAAAGAGAAAAAAAAAAAAATAGGAACAGAGTGGAAAAAAAAGCTTGTCAAATTTAATCACATACATTAATGACAAAATAAACTACAAAGTCATAAACTTCATCTTAAAATCTTTTAATTTACTAGTTTCTCAAATCCCATCGGAACTAAAGTAGCACGTTAAATGCTTCGTATACTATGTGTTCTTCTATGTACTCTATGTGTGTGAATCACTACTTAAATTGGCTTTCTCTTATGCCGACAGGACACAGAATACATTACATCCATGATAATACAGCTCTCTGAACAATTTAAATACTAAGATGTAGTATGCTTGATATCATTTTCATTATAAATTGAATTAAAGCATGTGTTAAACATGGGGCCATAGTGGCACAGGGGTAGTGATGAGCTGGCGCCCTGTCCAGAGATTGTTTCTGCTTCCCACAAGATGATTGCTACACCATGCATAACACTTGATAAAATAATTTATTGCAGCAGTACTGTCCCTTTCAAACATACTAACCCCCAATTCCTGTCCTTCCTTTTCTTTTTCTGAGTAACCCATCGTCATACAATCATCTCTTTAATACAAACCAAATTATCTGTAAGCTTAGAACGCAGATTCTTCAAAACATTTAAGGAACATTGACGTATCTTCATAGTACATGTTTAATTATTCCAGCCATTTATTCATCCAGGGTCGCGCCAGTCCCAGCATGCATACAATGCGAGGCAGGAACAAACCCTGAACAGGGCGCCAGTTCATCTCTAGCACTGTCCACTGTGTCCAGATGTTTAATTAATAACAGTATACATTATTTATATGAAGTTAAAAATGTATCTATATGCAGTAATCCCTCCTCGATAGATAGATGAAAATCCGCGAAGTAGAAACCATATGTTTGTATGGTTATATTTATATATTTTAAGCCCTTATAAACTCTCCCACACTGTTAACATTATTAGAGCCCTCTAGACATGACAAACAAGACAAACACCCTTTAGTCAAAAGTTTAAATTGTGCTCCATGACAAGACAGAGATGACAGTTCTTTCTCACAATTAAAAGAATGCAAACATATCTTCCTCTTCAAAGAATGCGTGTCAGGAGCAGAGAATGTCAGAGAGAAAGAGAGAGAGCGCGAGAGAAAAGCAAACAATCAAAAAATCAATACGTGCTTTTGGGCTTTTAAATATGCCGAAGCACCACAATAAAGCGGCATTTTTAGAGGAGTGCCCGTATCCTCTAGGCAAACAGCCCCTCTGCTCACACCCCCTCCGTCAGGCGCAGAGAATGTCGGAGAGAGAGAGTGAGAGAGACAGAGGAAAGCAAACAATCAAGCACAGCACGGGAAGCATATCGTATATCATTGAGGAGTTTTAGTTAATACGTAATACATGCTCTGATTGGGAAACTTCTAAGCCATCCGCCAATAGCGTCCCTTGTATGAAATCAACTGGGCAAACAAACTGAGGAAGCATATACCATAAATTAAAAGACCCCTTGTCTGCAGAAATCTGCGAACCAGCGAAAAATCTGTGACATATATATTTAGATAGGCTTACATTTAAAATCCGCTATCGAGTGAAGCCGCAAAAGTCGAAGCACGATCTAGCAAGGGATCACTATAATGTAATATATATACGTTTCTGCATTTCATCTTAAAAATAATATCAAGAGCTCCAAGAAGATAGCATCTGGGAATCAAAATTGACTTAGAAGCCAGTTCACATCATCTGTAAATACGTGCTCTCTTCTGTTGAATTGAATTCCTTTATTGTTTTTGTTTGGTACAATAAGATTCAATATGCAAATCCTCCATAAACTTATTTTGCTGTAAAAGGTAAAATAACAACAACAATACTACTACTACTACTAATAATAATAATATTAAAAGCAATGGAAAAATATACACTATGAAAGCAAAAGTGGCTCAGGTTGTGCAATATTACAACTGCAAGTTTACAGTGAGGTAATTGTACTTATTAGTACAAACAGTTCTACCGGGAGCACTTGATGGACTGATTGAGTGTGTTTAGAGCTCTTGGGATGAAACTAAACTAAATCGTTTGCCGAATGGGAAAGTTAAAATAGACTGTGCCCATTTAATGAGGCAGTGAGCTCTAGATTCGGCACACCAATAATTTACTCCACTCTTGATACAGTCTGCCACAGAGCTTTCCAATTAGCTGATGTATAGCTGTGACTCCACACTCAGATACATTGGGTTAAAATACTCTGAGTGGAGCACTGACAGAAATAACGCTAAAGTAGCTATAGTATTTGGAATAGTTTGGCCATACCATGTATCATTATATTGTTATAGGTTGATTACAATCAGATGCCGTAAACTAAAAAACGATATGCAGTTAATTTCAGTGTATTTGATAAAGCCGCTTCAGGGATGTGAACCACATAAATAAATGGAAACCACACAGGAACAGTAGCACTGCTTTTAATCTGGGTGCCTGCCAGTTTGCAAAACTGAGCCAAAAACTGCGTACGCAATGGTTTGACCTGGTGTGAGAATGTGTGTGGTTTTACGCCAAGTTTAGTTTTTATAAATCAGGATATGAACATGGAAACGGGTGTACACAACATTTTTGTGCTTATGCACCGTTTATACATGAGGCTACTGCTCTGTTTGCAACCACGATTTTGTATTTTATATTGAGATTTTATTGAATGTGTCATTGCCTTGCCTTTTCAGGCATCTCCTTTGTGCTCTTCTGAGCTTTGAGGCTCGCATAGCCTTTTGCTGAAGTAAACCTTTAATTTTGTCAGGATTTGTATTCACCATTGAGTTATTAGTTGGGGTTTTTGACTGAGTTTTCTCCCCCATTAGTGGGCAACTTTTTCAAGTATTTTGGTACCTGTGCTTAAGAGAATTCCCCAGATCATGACATAAATTAGCTGTGTTTCAAGATAAATATAGATGGAACAACATCAGAATTTCTGGTCTCCTGGAAAACCGTGAAAGCCCAAACTCAGTGAAATTCACAGCTGAATTATTTTCTAAAATAACTAGATGGACCTTTATATCGGATTCTGCAGCTTATTGCATATGTGGTCCGAATGCCTCAAAACCAAGAAGCCTGACTGTCCAATTCGATAAACTACTACTAATACTACTACTACTAAAGAGAACTTAATATTGATTCTCAGACAGAAAGAGATTATACTATTTTCCCAGATTTCGCTCTTCAACAGCTGCTAATCAAGCTGTACTCTACAACATAAACAGTACTTACAAAAAGCAGAATTAAGATACAGCCTCTTGTTTTAAGACAGCTAATTCTACATATTTAATTCTCCTGAAGAAGTGGAAAAAGAGCTAAAAAGACCAATCCCGACATTGTCTGAAACTTGAGTTGTGTTGTGGTGAGTCCTGGTGATGCAAAGAAGATTCTGCTTGCTGCTAGGTTTATCTGAAATACATTTGCTGTATCTTTTTTTATTTCCTAAGGGGACAGTTAAACATCATACCCTAGGTTTATTGCATCTAGACTGTACTATTATAAGATATCTTTTTTTTCTTCCTAAAGGGACAGTTTAACATTATACCCCAGGTTCACTGCATCCAAACTGTACTATCAAAAAATATCTGGAGGTTGGTTATGTTTTGGGCGTGTCCTGTCTCTAGGCATGTCAGAGGACTGGGATGTTGTGAACTGCAATTTAGACTTAATAAGAGAGGCAAATTTGGGGGGGAGGGGGACTTTATAAGTTACTTCCTATCCATCTTTTTTACCCAAAAAGCTGTAAGTACCAACATAACAAAAAGCTCTTTAGAAATAATACTTGGCAATAATACGAAATCAAGGTCACAGCTGTTGTATGAAGCAATGTACTACCTTTACTTAAGATTACGAAATGTCCTCAAAAGTTCAGACACAGTGTCTCTCTGACCAAACAGTGAACATTGTTAGCTGGAATGTTCAAGGTCTCAATCATGCTCTAAAGAGAAAAAAATATGTTTTTAAATAACAGGTCTAAATGCCAAGATATTATTTTTACAGGAGACTCATTTAATAAGAACCAGTTGTGGTGTCAAAAGATTGGACTGGCCAAAATGTTCAATCCAGCAATACAAAGAAAACTAGAGGTGTGGGAATCTTACTACATAAAAACAATCTCATTTGTAGTATTAAATGTAGTATCTGATACTAAAGGGCAAAATGTCATAGTGATGGGTAATTTATTTAAATCTAAAGAAATTCTGATAAATATCTATGCCCTTAATATGGATAATTGATATTTCATACAAAATGTATTTGCATCAATTCCTAATATTAAAACTCACAAAATTATTAAGGTCCAAGAATTTTAATTGTGTTTAAATCCAGACCTGGATAGGTCTTCAGCTACAATGAAGATAACATTTAATACGTCAAAATTAATTACACCGCTTGTAATGGATCATAACTTATCAGACACATGGAGATTTTTAAATACAACCTCTATAGCAGGAATGTCAAACTCAAATACACAATGGGCCAAAATGAAAAACTTGTACAAAGTCGCAGGCCAACCTTGATATTTACTGAAAAAATGTCTATAATTGAGGAAGTTTTTCCTTCTCATCAGATATAACGATGAACCTTTTCATATGGAAACAAACTTAAGTTTTGCTTAAACATTGAATCTGGAACAAGCAAAGCTTAATACCATAAACACATGTGAAATCAAATGTCAAATAAAAGACACATCGGTGGCATTCATTTCTTAATTTTTTTTTTTTTTAAATCTTATGCCTCTTTCTCAATTAGTAGCCTTCTCGGTTAAATTTTAATGGTAATCTTTTTTTCCACAGGCTAAAAATAATAAATATTTCCTTCAATGAAAATTCAACCATTCAAGTCCATGCCTTGGAGTGGCAAGGAAAAGTGCATAAAGAACAAGTTCCTTCAAGCTCAGTTTGCTACATTCTGATCTACTCTGATGCACACTGGTTCAAACCAGATATCTGGCATCTCTTCTTGGATTTAGTTCATCAATGTTTGGGGTCAGGCACTGAGCTGAGAAAATCCTCAGGATTGAGTGAGACGACTCCTGTGTGTTGTTTTGTTCATCTTCTTTAAGGAAAATAGTTGCTCATACAGATATGTGCTTCCGAACATAGAGAGCATTTGAGCAGCTTGGGTACAGAGCTGGGGCATTGTGTCAGGGATATAACATGGAAACTGTGCAGCGACCACAGCATCATACTTTGACTTCAGTGTGTCACTACACTGGAGTTCAATCAGCTCCATTTGGAGGTTAATTGGTGATCTTTCCACGTCAACTGCAAACGGATTACTAAGCAGTTCAAACGTGCATTTCTGGGCATCAAAGTTGGCAAATCACCGGGTAAATTCGGCGCTAAATAAGATGAACTTTTCAGCAAACTGTGCACATGGGAACACAGCAGTAGAGATCTCAGTTTTTATGGTTTGGCTGCAAGGAAAATGGCCCAGGTTTCCTTGCAGCATCTGAGTCTCCCACAGGCACAGTTTTGCTTTAAAAGCCCTCACTGCAGCCTACATGTCTGTGATGACACGGCCCCGTCCCTGAAGCTGCAGGTTCAGCACATCGAGATGGCTCATTATGTCACAGAGAAATGCCAGCTCAGACAAAAACTATTTATCTCGGAACTCTGCTGTGTCTTTCCCTTTGCTTTCTAGAAACTGACAAATTTCCTAACGCAGCTCGAAACATCTCTTCAGTACTTTTCCTCTGCTAAACCATCTCACCTCTTTGTGATACAGCATGACTGCATATTCCAAACAACACTCCTCTAGAAAAGACTTGAACTGGTGGTGATTCAAACCTTTAGCTCTTATAAAGTTAACTACTCGTGTTATGGTGCTCATAACATGTTCCATCTTCAAGGGTTTGCCACACAACGATTCCTGATGTATGATGCAGTGATAAAGAGTTAACTCACCTGCAGAGTTCTACCCCGAAATCTTCTCCTGAATCCTGGCCACCAACCCACTCTTTTGACTGCACATTGCAAGTGCACCATCTGTTGTTAGTCCTACAAGTTTATCCCAAGGTAGCCTCATTTGAGTTACACATTTGGAAACCTCTTCAAAGATTTCTTTTGCTGCATTGATTTTAATCCCAAAAGTTCCTCCGTAACGGACAGATTTGAGTCCACTGCACGAATGAAGACTGACAGCTGGGCAGTATCAGATGTGTCGCCACTGTCATCCACAGCAAGGGAGAATGCAATGAAATCTTTTCCCTTTTCCATCAGCTGTTTATTTAGATTTGTGGCAAGATCACATGCACAATTAGGTACTGTGTTTTTGCTAAGGCTCACATTTAAAAATGCTTGCCTTTTATCTGGGTATACGATGTTGCAAACTTTGATCGTGCACTTTTTGACAAACTCTACCTCATTAAAGGGCCAGACTGATTTTGCAGTCTCTGCTCCTATAATAAAACCAGCCTTTACAGCAGCCTCACTTTGCGAAATTGCTTTTTTGAACATAGTCTGTCATGAAACCAAACTTCTTTTCATCTCCTCTACTTTCGGGAGCTTTTGCGCTATGTCCAGGTCATTGTACTTGTCATGGTGTTTCATTTCATAGTGTCTTCTTATGTTATATTCTTTAGTTAAAGCTACGTTGATGCCGTACACAAGACAAACATGTCTGTCCTTTACATTTGTGAAGAGATACTCTGTTTCTCACTTTTCTAGAAAGCTTCTGTTTTCCACTTTTCATTTGGCCATTTTTAGGAGGGGTGGCCCGATGTGACTGGTAGCATGAGGTAGCTAATGAATATCAACAGAAGTTGGAGCGCTTGTGGGTCCTGATTGACGTGCGAACATTTTGGGATCTGTCTACTGGCGGGCCAGCTCTAGTAGATATTTGTTATTTTCTCGTGGGCCAGATTTGACCTGCGGGCCTGAGTTTGACATCTATGCTCTATAGCATATTCCTTCTTCTCTTCAGTTGATCACAGTTACACAAGAGCTGATTATTCCTTTATAGATAATAATTTATTGCCCACTATCAAATCTTTTAAGTATAATGCTATTGCTATCTCCAACTATGCTCCTTTGATCATGGAGCTTAAATCACTATGCCCCACACACTCATTTCATAGTTGGCATCTTAACCCCCTGTCATTAGCTGATGAGAACTACATAGAATTCATCACCAAACAAATTATTTTTTAGAGACAAATGCATCCTCAGAGGTCTCTCCAGGAATACTCTGGGAAATTCTGAAGTCTATTTTAAGAGGACAGATTATTTCATATCTCTCCCACAAAGATAAACTGGAAACCAAGAAGGCGTCAGAGTTAATTAGCAAAATTAGCAGAATAGGTCTTGAATATGCCAGGTCTCCAAATAAGGCACTTTATAGGGAAAGACAGGTTCTGCAATCAGAATTTAACATCTTCACAACAAAAGAAATGGAATAGCTGATCTTTAAATCAGAATATCATTGCTGTGAACACCCAGTTATACCTTTCTTTTAGACCAAATTAAGTTTCTCCCGTGCTGTCTTTAATTAGTTGTGTTAGTGAATTAAAGGAGTGGATCGATGACAACTACTTGTCTTTAAACACTGATAAAATGGAAATGTTAATTTTTGGAGGGAATGATGCTGATCGCAACAATATTTTGTCATCATTTAACTCAGTTGGAATCAAAGTTATTACAGTTTTGCTTTTTAATATTAGTTTTTATTTCTATACTAGCTGTGTAAGCCCATGATGTAAAAAGCCCGGGGTCCTATAAACTATTGAAATCGTCAAAAGAAAATATTGAAATGTAGAGATGTCAGGTAATTGAAAGGAAGTCCTCTGGGCATCTCTCTCCTAGGAGGATTCATTTTGCTGACGTGCTTGTCTCGCTTGAGTATTAGCGGCTAAGTGAGTGTCTCTTTCTTTGAAGGTTTCATTTTGCGAAAATCCTAGCTTCACTTGTGTATTAGGAGGAAAAGTAAAAGAGATACTGTTTTGCTGATGTGCTCGTCTCACTTGTGCATTAGCGGCTAAACGAGTTTCTCTCTTTTCTCGGTGGTTTCACTTTGGCAACAGGGTCGCTTTCTTTGAGCTTCATGCTGTAGCCTCGCACTTCTGGGCTGCCTTGCACTTCCAGGCAGGACAGACAGATACGCACTTCCACATGTAGACATTTATATGTGAGATTATTTCTGATCTTACTTGGAAATTCAGTTTAGTGTTCGTTCATCGTATACGTTTAGTTTTAATTAATTTTTTACTTCACAAAGACATTTCTATTTTATTTTTATGCTAGCAAAATACCTGCGCTTCGCAGCGGCGAAGTACTGCCTTAACATTTTTATTAAGAAGGAAATTAAACCTTTTTAAACTGAGGGAAAATATACCAATAATTATTTGTTAAGGATCTCTTTGTATACCACATTGTGAGTTCGGCCCTCCAGTTGTAATATGACCAAGCTGTGCGCTGAGCTTACTCTTGAGCATGCAATGTACAGTTGGCCATGTGAACAGTAATCTTGTTTCAAATCTCAAATCTGCTGTCATAATCGGTTTGAGTTTCATGGTTTGTTTCAATTACGACAGTATTTGTAGGACTTGTGTTGAAGAGACATTCGGCATCTGTCAAGCGTTGTAAGTATACAACCTGTTTCATCGATAACTTTAAATCCAGCTTTTGAGAGTTTAAACATTCATAAACATCAAAGTGTCCACTACTGAAATCGTCACCTGTCAATCTAAGATGTTTAAGAGGCATTGGCGGTTGTCAAAAGGTGTAAAATATTTGGCCATTTCGGTACACTTGAAAGCGACAACCTAACAATTCACCGACAGCCATCAACTCACATGCAAATGCATAGGTGATGGGCTTAAGCATTTCACTCTTCTAGTGCTCCTGTGTAGAATAATTATCTCCTGTACCGTCATCAGTCCCCCCTTGAACCTGCCCCAGTCATTGAATACATTAGACACAATGTTCCTCAAGAGTGAGCCTGATATGGCCGTGCAATATGTAACAAAGAGAATGGAAAAGGTAGATGCCGTCTCCGGGCATGGAAACCACTCGGTAAGTGACAGTTCTTTGATCAATGGTGATCACCTCGATAGACATGCTAATGGGGGTACTGTTGGAATGATAAAGGAAATGGGTACCTGAACAATGTAAAGTAAGTCTAAAATACCTACACAATAACTATAATCGTAATAAATGAACAATAAAACAGAGGAGAAGCCGTGGATTAAATAAAAAGGCTGTATTTATCAGCAGGGAGACGTGAGTCCTGTGGCGAAGCAAGGAAGGGAACTTAGAGACTGGAGCGACTGACAGCCTTACATAGGCAGGCAGCCAACAACATGGGAGATGTTGGGATGGGGGACCCAACGCCGCCTCACACAGTGACCGAGCTGCAGGCTATGGACGTATATATGTACGTAAGTAGGATTCAGTTAGCGTTGGGAACCCGTGTACCAAATTTCTTGAAGATGGGCCCATAAGTAACAAAGACAATTGAAAAGTTCAATATGGCGGCCGACAGTGGCATCATACCACCAAAATAGGTACCAAATTTCAGCCTTCTACCTAGACGGGAAGTTGGAGAATTAGTGACGTTGGAAAGTTCAATATGGCGGCTGACAGTGGCGTCATACCACCGAAATAAGTACGTACATTGGTTTCGGTTAGCGCAGGGAAGCCGCCTACCAAATTTCGTGAAGATGGGGCCATGAATGAGAAAGTTCAACATGGCGGACGTTGTTGACCGTTATGACCGTTACGCGTAGAATTTCGAAATGAAACCTGCTTAACTTGTGTAAGTAAGCTGTAAGGAATAAGCCTGCCAAATTTCAGCCTTCTACCTACACGGGAAGTTGGAGAATTAGTGACATTGTAAACTTCAATATGGCGGCCGACAATGGCATCATACCACTGAAATAAGTACGTACATCAGTTTTGGTTAGCGCAGGGAAGCCACCTACCAAATTTCGTGAAGATGGGGCCATAAATAAGAAAGTTCAACATGGCGAACGTTGTCAACCGTTATGACCGTTACGCGTAGAATTTTGAAATGAAACCTGCTTAACTTTTGTAAGTAAGCTGTAAGGAATGAGCCTGCCAAATTTCAGCCTTCTACCTACACGGGAAGTTGGAGATTTAGTGACGTTGGAAAGTTCAATATGGTGGCTGACAGTGGCGTCATACCACCGAAATAAGTACGCACATTGGTTTTGGTTAGCGCAGGGAAACCACCTACCAAATTTCGTGAAGATGGGGTCAGCCTTCTACCTACACGGGAAGTTAGAAAATTAGTGACGTTGGAAAGTTCAATATGGCGGCCGACAGTGGTGTCATACCATCGAAATAAGTACGTACATCGGTTTTGGTTAGCACAGGGAAGCCGCCTACCAAATTTCGTGAAGATGGGGCCATAAATAAGAGAGTTCAACATGGCGGATGTTGTCGACGATTATCGACCTTTATAACCGTTATGACCGTAACGTGTAGAATTTCAAAATGAAACCTGCTTAACTTTTGTAAGTAAGCTGTAAGGAATTAGCCTGCCAAATTTCAGCCTTCTACCTACACGGGAAGTTGGAGAATTAGTGATGAGTGAGTGAGTCAGTGAGTGAGTGAGTGAGTGAGTGAGTGAGTCAGTGAGGGCTTTGCCTTTTATTAGTATAGATATATTAGTTTCAGTTTTAGAATGGTATGGTTAAAGAGCTACTATGGAGTTTAGTTTTGTGTCACAATCAGACAGAACTGTACACTTAATGGGAGTGGATATTATATAAGTTTAATGTTAGTGGACACTTACAGCACTACATGGTTTACTATCTAGTATTGTTTTTAGTCGAGCAAATCAAACCAGATGCTGAATACAATTTTATAATTTTAAAAATATTTACTATGTCATTTGTGCTGAACAAATGTGCTCTGGCTTTTGGCATGTTTCATCTTTTCCTTTTTTTGCCCAGATATGGCGAATTTGTGATGAAATATAGGTAAATTTGAAGGTTTGAGGGTTTTTTACTCTCAATGTCTTCAGCACACAACATATCCTTCTCTGAGACAATGTGCTTACAATTAATGCCTTCAGCATTGTATTAAAAATCTCCCATACTGTTCTTTGTTACTTTCTACCAACCATATTGATCTCTGATTCCATCTCAGGCACACATAATTTATAGACAGAATTTTGATACCTGCGGGCCTGAAAAGATACAATAAATCTGAAAATAGATTCTATTGTGTTCTGACAGGTGTTATCATGAAAATCATGGGGTCTTAAGAAGAACAGGGCTCTTAGGCTTGAATCAGTGTACAGATCCCACTTAACTGTATTGAGAGAAACAAAGAAAAACAAGCATGTAGTGTCAAGGTTAGGGTAGTGAGACTTGAGTAAGAGCAGGTAGTCAGAGTATGAACAGCTTGGAAATGATAGAAACAGCATCTGAGATTAGAAGCAGTATATACATTTTCTAAACTCACTTATCCAGAACAGGACCGTAGGAAACCTGGAGCCTATCCAGCAGGTTTGGATGCAAGATAGGAAAAATCCCTGGACAGGGTGCTAGCCTATTACAACAATGCTATATATATGCAATATGTATGATATGACTGATGTGAAGAATAAAAAAAATATGATATTTCAAATATCTATTTTGAGAGAGAGAGAGATATTGAAAAGAGGGAGACAAATATTTTAAAACATAATTCTGCCACTGGATTATTTTCACAATATCAGGTATTTTGAGCTGTGAATGTAAAAGTAAATAAGTTAAATTAATAAATACAGAATAAACACACAAAACACATTAGTAGGTTTAGTTTTTCACTAGCTGGCAGACTCTCCTCACATTTAGGTTTGTATTGCTTCTTTGTTAAACAACCTTTTTAACGCAAAAGTGATTGTTTAGCAACAATATGCTGATATTTTATGTTGATCTAGAGAGTCTCTCAATCCGTGCCGTTTTATTTTCAAAAAGGATTTCTCCTGTACGAAGTGGCAGGTGAATTATTTTCAACAAAACGCCAAAATACAATGCATCCTTCTTATTTGATCTGATTGAACTTTTAACCCACTTAAGCTCCTGCTCCCAGAGAGCTATCCTTCTTGGTGATTTCAGCATCCATATTGACATTACTACTAAACCGAGAAATGAATTCCTGTCCTTACTGGACTGTTTTAACTTGATACAACATGTTGATTTTCCAACCCACTCTGGTGGTCATATATTGAATCTGATCTGTACTTCTGGACTATATGTTGCCAACATTTACAGCCCTGATTTGGGACTCTCTGACAATAAAGCAGTACTTTTCACTGTCTCATTGACTCAGCATTACATAAAACAGCTCCTTTAAAACATAAGGAGGTTTCCTTTAAGCGTTCTGCTCCTTGGTATAACTCAGAATTGCGATCTATGAAAGCAGCTGGCCGACACCTTAAGAGAATGTCACATAAGTCTGGCCTCACCGTACACATCCAGGCTTTCTCTGACCACCAAAGAGCTTACAGAGAAACACAAACTGCAGCCAAGAACAGCCATTATGGCAGAATAATAGAAAGTGGCCACAATAACCCAAGGTTTTGTTTTCTGTATTTAATAAACTACTCAAACCCGCATCTGGCCCAACTACCTCTTCTACAGAAGTCTATGAGAAATTCTTCCACTTTTTCCGTAACAAAATTAAAGACCTAAATAATTCAAGTAACATAAATACATAATTTGTTTATATGTTTCCCGGCTTTCCCACTCCTTCCAGCTCCTTCTCTAAGTTTTTACAAGTCACATCTGCGTTTGTTAATAACCTGCTTTATAAGATGAGGCCGACTACTTGTGTACTGGACCCCATCCCCAGCACACTACTTAAATCCTGCTTAAATCATGCCATAATCCCGACTGTATAGCGCCCAGACTCTGGAATGACCTACTGAAAATAATCAGGTCAGCTGACTCCATGAATTCTTTTAAAAAACAACTCAAAACTCATCTATTCAGGAAGGCTTTTAGCTCTACTTGACTTTACTACCCTTCTCTCAATTTACCTCTCTGTCAAGATGCTTATGTAACCTGTATGTGTGTGTGTTAGACCATCAATTATGTTGTCTGTTAGACTTTTTCTCTGAATTTACTATCTTAATCTTCTTTATTTATTTATCTTTTTTTTTCTATTTATCTATTTTTAGTACAATGCTATATACTGTATACCCTGCCATACTTTCATAAATTCTGTGAAGTGCATTGAGCATTAGAAAGGCGCTATATAAATAAAATGTATTATTATTATTATTATTAAAAATGTGGGGAAATTAAGGCGTTTTCTAAATAAGTGTGATTCTGAGAAATTAATTCATGCATTTATTTCTAGTAGGATTGACTACTGCAATGTGGTGCTCACTGGATGTTCAAACTGTTCTTTATACAGCTTCCAGTTAATCCAAATTGCTGCTTCAAGAATTATTGCAAGAACAAGAAAATACGAACAAATAACTCCAGTTCTTAACACTAGAATTACCAGAGCCTACGAAAAAACTCGTAATTCCATCCCACCTAAAATTGCTTCTTAAATCCCTTCACACCTCTCCGCCAGCGTCCTTTGTCCTCTAAATGTGCTGATAAAGAGAAGCTAGGAGCAGCCGGCTATTCCATTCCCCCACCAATTTAGAACGTGCACGAACTTCTCTCAGCTCATGCCTTGATTGAGTATCTGGGAGTGAAGTGGAGTTTTAGAGTGGAAATAATAGATCGTTATTTGGAACACACGCATTTCATGTCTGTTCCGTTTCTACAGTAATCTGTGTCAACACATTGTTAAAACAGAAACGTTTTTTATATTCTAGTAGTAGATGACACGTGTAATGCCACGAAAAGTGCACGCAGACACTTCATTTCACAAAAAAAACAAGTGCACTTTTATTCAAAACTACCTGTATAACCGAAGAAAAAGAAATCAAGTTACAGTAGGCGATTGATACGACAGCTTGCATGGTGCAATGCTAAGAAGTGCTGATTTTCATTCCGTGCTATATAAAATCATCACATTCAAATATTAACAGTTCCCACACACCCAAGGACCGTCCTTCCTACATTTACGACACGTGTACTTGTTGCAGTGCACACAACTCTCTGTGCTAGGGTTCCTATTACGCTGAATGAGCACCTGACACTGTACTTTCTTCCCTGGGGGAAGGTTCCGCATCAGAGAATTTCCAGCTAATGCATAAATTCACACCCGATCTGACGCTGTTCGTTTTCAAATAATATTGCATTAGTGCGATGATATTTTCACATATATTGTCTCTTTCTTTCAGGTGTGTAATAGAAACCACAGCACAGACAGAAGTGTGTACATTGCTTCTTACAGGAAAAAGTACACTTTTGTTATACTTTTACACCAATATATGTTCCTGTGTTTGAACGACACGGGCAGATGGGGAGTGTCTGATTATTGCATATAGCGCCGAAGTTACTGCTCTTTACCAGTCTTTTCTCTGCATGTCCTGGAGTACAAAAGAAACAGCATACAGCAACATGTGGGGACTGGCAGGAACACTCAATAAAACTGAATAAAAAGAAAATCAAGTGACGGTGAGATACGAAGAAGGCAGCTTCGCCAGCGTTTGTGTGTCAGAACCTGGTTGGGGGGTGGTTTTGGCGTTAGTATGCATCGTGGTACACTGCAGAGCTATAGCGTGTCTTTAGTGAAAACAGCCGTGTCAGATGGAGTTGTATGGATTGATTCTGAACGCGACTGAGAGAATGAAAAGTGAATTAAAAAAAAACTAACCTTTACAAGGATCATAAATTGCACCGGCTGTTAAAGACTGAAATCAAATGTATGCTTTTATTGTAAAATAGTAAGACTAAGAGCAGATTACTTCTACTTACTAATAAACTGCTGTCAATGTTGCATGTTAAGGCGGCTTTTTGTTTCTGCAGTTATATTTTTGAATAAAAGCGCAATTGTTGTGTTATATTTGAACCTTTTGTGAAAATGTTTCTTTGATATTTGGACTTCAGGCTTCATACATTATATAGTTTATGCCTACATTTTGTCATTTACTACTAGAATATAAAAAACGTTTCTGTTTTAACAATGTGTTGACACAGATTACTGTAGAAACGAAACAGACATGAAATGCGTGTGTTCCAAATAACAATCTATTATTTCCACTCTAAAACTCCACTTCACTCCCAGATACTCAATCAAGGCATGAGCTGAGAGAGGTTCGTGCACGTTCTACATTGGTGGGGGGATGGAATAGCCGGCTGCTCCTAGCTTCTCTTTATCAGCACATTTAGAGGACAAAGGACGCTGGCGGAGAGGTGTGAAGGGATTTAAGAAGCAATTTAAGGTGGGACGGAATTACGAGTTTTTTCGTAGGCTCTGGTAATTCTAGTGTTAAATGCTTACACTGCTCCTGGTTAATGGGTGAGATCCGCAGATATACATTTGACCCTCTTCTAGGTGTTGTATCTCCTCTCTGTAGTGAGTCTCATCATTGTCTGAAATGAGACCCACCACGGTCATATCATCCGCAAACTTCACAACCATATTTGTGGCATGGATGGCAGAGCAATCGTGCGTAAATAACGTGAAGAGTGATGGGCTGAGCACACAACCCTGTGGCATGCCTGTGTTCAGAACCAGTGTGGCTGATGTACGACCTCCAATTCTAACCACTAAAACATAAGTAATATGATGGTAATAATTTATTACTAACCATTACCTATTTTGTTTTTCTTCTCGGTACTCAAATGTGAGCACTTGTTGCCACTGCCCACCTGCCAAGTTGTTTTGCCTGCCAAAATTAAAGTCATCTCTGATGGAGTATCACAGGAATCACTGGATAGAGGGGTCCTTTCATCGGATTGGCTGGCCCAGCACTGACTCAGCTGTGGAATGGCCATTATGGGGAGACAGCTTGTGTCGCCAGGACTCTGAACAAATTGAAATCATATTATGTAATACCAATAACGACGCACTGCACTATAACATGCAGTGAATACACTTGACTTGAGCATTCATAGTTTTCATCATCTTTCATTTGCTCAGAGGTTGATGCGCTTATGCTTCCTGAGCAGCTCTTTTTTTCTCCATCCTAGCCGCCCGCTTCTTCTCTTCTTTCGTCCGCATCTTTTCATGTTAAAACTGATTAAGTCAGTGCTTGTGTTGAAATTACTTAGTACGTTTTCCTTAAATTTTCACTTAAGCTGGCAGTTAAGTCTTCAATCTGTCTCAGAAATGATTTAAGATATGAAGAGGTAGGGGAAGTGATGGCAAAGGTGGAAGGGATGAGAACAGCACCTGTACACATGCGCCACGTTGCTAAGAGTTGATTCTACAACAAAATAAAATATAAATAAAAAGAGGAATAACCTTGGAGGTAAATCATCTCCCCGAAAGCAGATAGTGGATGTCACGTAGTATACCTGTACCAAATTTCAGGTCAATAGGTCAAACAGTTTGCGAGCTACAGGTGACTTAAAACTCTGGATAGACAAACGGACAGCCATGGTAGCGTATTATATAAGATGATCATCTATGGTTGAATTCTGCTCTGTACTTGTAATATTTCTATTTCACTATATTGTATTGAGAATTACTTGTATTCTGTTCTGTTTATTGTAATTGATTTACCCCCTTTATTTGACACACACTGCCTGGCCAACCCACCTGGAAAGGTGCCTTTCTCAAGGTTTCTTCCATTTTGTTTTCCTGTAAGGGTTTTTTTTTTGTCTTCTTAGAGAATCAAGGCTGGGCCTGTTAATGTCCATTGTGGCACTTCTTGTGTAATTTTGGGGTATACAAAAAGAAACTGTATTGTACTGTATTACTACATGCAGTCAAACACCACATAGATTTCATTATGATACTATAACGGACATGGGAAACTGAAAAATAACCTTGACTCCTGCAAGCCTTAAAATGTGAATACCGGTAGGCCTCTGTTCCACCAAGTAAGAATGCTCAAGAATAAGGCTTGTGGCCCTCGTACACAAAAGACACCAATGTTTAAAACTCCCTTCCCAAAAAAACAACAAAAAAGTGCTTATTTCAATGATAGTTTATTTAACAAAGATATTCAAAAATGCAGAAATTTTATGAATATTGGAGTCCATGAAACTCATAAAAGGCTTTTTCTCAAAAACTTGGCCCCAAGATTCCAATGAGGCATAGAAACATTAAGAGTGGCCCTGAACTTTAACAAACAGGTTTACTGCCTGTAAAAACACAAAAAAGGACAACCTTACGTATTAAAAATAAATACTCTAGCCCCAAATAGCAAAACCGAGTTTCTTAATAATTATATAATGACAATAACGTTTTCCAATAAAAGGTTTAAATCAAAAATAAAATATAAAAGGTTGTTTAAAAAAAAAAAATTCAAAAATGTATCAAAACTGTCTTAAACAAAAGCAGTAAGACCATAAAGCAGAGAATCCAATAAAAAAATAAGTCCAAAAAGTGGTAGCCAAGCAAATCGAGCGGAAAATAGCTAGCTAATGCCTCAGCAAAGGTTTTGTGGCTACACAGGCCGAGGAATGTCCTTGAGCTGCAGCTTCAGGAGCTCAATCTTTATAAATAAAATTGAATTCTCTTTTTCTGTTCGTTTATTTGCTTGTTTGCAAATCGTACAAAATCAGCAAGTCTTCAAGACATTTTACATGTTTATTGCTGTTGGTTCATCTTAAAATACAAGCTATACAGTGTAATGGAGAGAAGCGCTGTAATGGAGGGAGTAAACCCAAAAACCAGCGCCAGTGCTAGGATTATAATTACCAACAGGCCGCAGAAGAGTGCTAGAGCTGATAGGAACACTATTATCAGTGTGCACAACATTTTGTATTGGCCAAAGTGGGATTTCATCTAAGACCAGATATACTGTAACATTTTCTTATCATATGAATTGGATGACAGCTTTATTGTATCCCTGAATTACAGCTTTTGTCTATGAGTGCATCATTTATTCTTATCATGGGTTGTATTTTGCCATGATGAATTTCCAAAAGCCAGTTTTTCCACATTTATGTTCATCTGTAGATGTAGATGTAGAATGTAGAATTCCTTATTGTCATTATGCATAATGAAATTTTTTGTTGGTAGGACTTAGCTTCAAGGCAGAATACTTAAAATACACAATACACTATAAATAATAAAATAAACATAAGTATAAAAGAGAGCAGCAATAAAATATCATCAAGTCCAGACTTTTCCTGTCGGTAGTACGCCTGCGGAGACCAGTGATCTGTGTGCGTGGGTCTACAGGGGAGGAATACAAGTGTGTGTGCTTGATTACGAGGGAAAGTATGTGTGCATGTCTACAAGGGGGCAGGTTAGGGGTAGATATAGATGTATATGTGTATATCAGCAGGGACAGATGGACTTCACAGCTCTGGGGAAAAAGCTGTCTTTCAGTCTTCTGGTGCATGTTTATATGTTTCTGTACCGCTTTCCTGAAGGCAGTGGTACAAACAGTCCACTTCCCGGATGGGTGAGATCCGCAGATATACATTTGACCCTCTTCTAGGTGTTGTATCTCCTCTCTGTAGTGAGTCTCATCATTGTCTGAAATGAGACCCACCACGGTCGTATCATCAGGAAACTTCACAACAATATTTGTGGCAAGGATGGCAGAGCAATCGTGCGTAAATAACGTGAAGAATGCTGGGCTGAGCACACAACCCTGTGGCATGCCTGTGTTCAGAACCAGTGTGGCTGATGTACGACCTCCAATTCTAACCACCTAGGCCTGTTGGTGAGAAAGTCCCTGATCCAAAGACACAATGATGTGGACAGACCCAGAGTATGAAGCTTTTATACCATCTTGTCTGGGATTATGGTGTTAAACGCTGAACCAAAATCGACGAATAGCATCCTAACATAAGTATTTGGACAATGCAGATGAGTCAGGGCTGTGTGAAGTACTATTGAGACAGCATCCTCTGTCAATCTGTTCCTCCTGTAGGCGAACTGATGGTTGTTAAATCCAGCAGGGATGACATACTTGATGTACTTTAGGAGGATTCTCTCAAAGCACTTCATTATTACTGGGGTCAGAGCCACAGGGTGGTAATCATTAAGGCAGGTGACCGCTGATTTTTTAGGCACTGGCACAATAGTGGAGGATTTGAGGCAGACAGCAACCATTTCAAGTTGTAGAGACTAGTTGAAAATGTCCAGAAAGACTCCTGCCAGTTGATCAGCACATATTTTCAGTGTCTTACCTGACACCCTGTCCGGTCCTGCAGCTTTGTTGGTGTTGATCCTCCTTAGGGTGGACCTCACTTGGTGTAGTTGCAGGACTATAGGCTGATGCTGCTCCTGCAGCCAAGGGAGATGTAAAGTCTCCCTACTGCTAGATGCACCAAAGCGTGCAAAGAAACTGTTCAAGGTGTCAGGGAGACTAGAGTCACTGCTGAACGCTGTGCTTATAATCCGTTATGGTCTTTGAGCCTGTCCACATGTTCAGTGGGTCATTGTTATCAAAATACAGGTACTCCTCGATATGCTGTTTGTATCTGTATTTTGCCAGGTTTATTCCTTTTTTTAGTTCTTTTCGGGCTTTGCTATTTTCCAGCCTGTCGCCTGACCTATATGCAGCGTCCCGGGCTTTAAGCAGGGACTTCACCATACTGTCCAACCACGGTTTCTGATTTGGAAACACCCTAAAGGTCCTCATGGGCAGGACAGGATCAGTACAGAACTGCACATAGGATAGGGCAGATGATGTATATCCCTCTAGATCTGAGCCCTCTTTGAACACTCCCCAGTCAGTATACTCAAAACAGTTCTGTAATTGGCATGTTGAAGATGCCTCCTCGGTCCATACCTGTACTGTTCAGGTAGTCGGTTTCATCTTGCAGATCATAGGATCTAGGAGCAGTATGTTCCAGTAATGTTTGTAGCTGTATACCAGTATTTATTATGTACAGTGCCAGCCCACCACCTTTACATTTTGCGGAAGCTGCACTCTTGTCTGCCCAGAACAGAGCGTGCCCCTCTAGCTCCACCACGGCGTCTGGGATGTTATTATCCTGCCAGGTCTCGGTAATAATTTCTGCACAGCTGTCCACCCTATGTGAGGCAATTCTCAGCTGAATCTCATCCATCTAGACCCTTTTCTGTGAAATACACAGTCCAAAAGGGGAGTATGATGTTGCCAAACCTTTAACTAGCATTTTTTCTTTCTTTTAACATCCCAAATACTTATGAATTGCTTATGAAATGAAGTTTAGCTGAGACTGAAGGGCATCTCTTATATTAGCAAGCAGATAATTCAATAGCTTTGAGGCCCTGTAAACTGAAAGCTCAATCTCCCACTATTATTTCATTAATCCTTGGAATCTTAAATAGGCTGGCATCTTGAAATCTCAATGTGCACTATGGTTTGAAAGTAATGATAAGTTCAGATAAGTAAGCAGAGCCTGGGGCATTTAAAGCTTTATAAAAAAGGAGGATTTTGAAATCAGCCCAAAGATTAACTGGGAGCCAGTGTAATTGAGAACTGGAGTTATGTGTTCACATTTTCTGGTTTGTGTAATAATTCTTCAGGCAGCATGTTGAATTAACTGAAAGCTGCATAAAGAATGATTTGAACTGCCAGTGAATAACACAGTGCAATAGTCAATCCTACTAGAAATAAATACATTAATTAATTTTTCAAATCTTCCAAATTTAGTTTAAATTTTAATCGTCCAACATTTGTAAGATGGAAAAAACATGTTTTGGATAGTTTTGTAATGTGCGTTTTAAATGACACATGCAAGTATCAAAAATAATTGTGTGCTGATACAATAAAACTATGATGATTCCAACTAAGTTAAAGAGGAACAGAATGTTGTTGCGGTCAGCACCATTCCCTCCAAAAAATAACATTTCGTTTTTTCTGTATTAAGAGACAAGTTGTTCTCATTCATCTATCCTTTTAACTCACTGAGACAATTAATTAAGGAGAATCATCATTTGGTGTAAAACAAAGATATAATTGGGTGTCATTTGCATATGGGTGAAAATTAATGTTATGTTTTTTAATGATAGTTCCCAAAGGAAGTATGTAAAGTGAAAACGGTAAAGGATCCTCACTTAAGCCCTGTGGAGCACTATATTTAACTTCTGTGTATAATGATGGAGTACTGTAAGCACATTTCTGTACGCACTGGTAATGATTTGATAAATAAGAACTAAACTAGGCAAGCACAGTGCCTGTGAACCTAATATAATTTTCCAGCCTCTGTAATAAAATAGAATGCTCAATGTTGTCAAATGCTGTGCTTAAATCTAACAACATAATTGCTGCAGAATTTTCATTATCAGAGGATAACAGAATGCAATTTACAACACTTGTTAGTGCTGTTTCTATACTGTGACCAATTCAGATGTCAGAAAGGAATTTCTCAAATAAATTGTGATGTGTAAGGTGAGACTAAAGCTGTGTGACAACTTCTTATTCAAGTATTTTAGAGAAAAAGGGTAAATTCGAAATGTGTCTTTAATTATTGTGTATGTGGGTCTTGCTATGCAATTCAGTAATAAACTGTTGAAAATGTTAGGGTGCTGTCAGAGCATCTATTAAACTTTTTACTAGTTAGCTTGGTACTGATTCTAAGGAACAACTAGAAGGTTTTATTTTAGACATTACAGTTATGACTTTCTGTTCTGTTACCACATTTAAATTACTAAAGTGGTGTTTGCAGGATGAGACAGGGTAAGATAATCTAGTATAATTTAGTTTGCAAGTTGACACTGAAATCTGGGACCTTATATTGTCAACTTTCTCATTAAATTAGTTTAAAAAGTCTGCGTGCTAATACGTATAGGTATTTTCCATTGTAGTTTAGAATTCCCATTCCTTAGAACAGTCATTGTTATAAACAATTCACACAGATTATTACTGTTGTTATCAATGAATCTAGACTAGTCTGAGTGGGCAATAAAGAGAGCTTTTTTATACATTTTAATACTCTCAGATCTGTAGCTTTGTTGCTCTCCATCTATGCTCCAGTTTATATCATTCTAATTAAAAGCTTGAGTATTCTCATTAAACAAGGGTGAGTTTCTTTTGTTTTGATGGACACTAAGATATCCAAATCCTCTTTCAAAGTCTCATTATGATTTGTCATTAGTTGATCCAAATTGTTTTCCACACCTATGCTTGAGTTTATCAAAATATCTGCAAATTTTGATGCAGAGTTATAATTTAAATTTTGCACTATCTTTGTTTTAATCTGTGAGTATATTGGTAACGGCAGACCCAAGTCAAACATAATTAAACTGTAATCAGAAATAACTTAATTTAAAGATGTAGTATTTAAATTTTAAGCCTCAACTGTCAGTAATAATTAGATCTAATGTGTGGTTATGACTGTGAGTTGGGCCATTAATCTGGAAAAACTACACTGAATTTAATAAATAAATAAAATATTTGCTAAAAGTGTCAGTTACCACATCAATGTGTATATTCCCCATCAATGCTACATGATCATAATTTATAGCTAAATCAGATAAAAGGCTGCCAGATTCAGTCATGAACATTAAATATGGCCCTGGTGGTCTGTAGATTAGTACTACAATTATGTAGGAATCTGTTTTAACATCTATTACGAGTGCCTCAATTCACCTAAATATTTGAAGTTTGTCAACAGAATTATTCCAAGGCTACCTTCTCGACCAGTATGTCTTGATTTAAGAAGTAATGTATAACAGTTTGTTGATGCCTCAGATAGTGTCAGATTTAACAAGCCAGGTTTTTAGCGAGAAAACACAAAACAGATTTTGTACTTAATATAGTATTTACCAAAGCAGCTTAATTTCCAAAAGAACAAATATTTAGTAATAAGCATTTTAATCTATAAGGATGCTTCTTTTCTGGTATTATGTTTATTGTTTTAATTAGAATTAAATTACTACTACAGGTACCGTTAGTGGAGGATCTGTTTGTAACTCTTGGCCTAGTTATGCTCTTTATCCTTTGGTTATCAAGTGATTTAAATTTTGCTCCAATATTAAATTCTTAATTTATAAGATGGCCCAAAACATGAATTTTGGGTCACAGTTCCAGTAACATGTGGGAAACAAGACAGCTGTCTAAGGATTGACTAACTAGACAGCCACAAGGCAATAGCCACCCAACAAGAAAGGTGACCAAACTGAAACAAAGTAACAGCTGGTTGGTTTAATAGAGCATGACATCACCAGTTAGTGATACAGTATATGGTCAGTTTCTTAGAAATGAGAAATACAGAACAGCTGTCACTCAGCAATACATGGTAACCCTAGTTTAACAGGATCACGTCATTAAACTCACCATTATAGTGGAATGGTAGTTTAACATAATAAGCCACCTGCTGCTCAGAGGCAAACGAATAGCTAAAGTAACTAAAACAAAACATAATCATTGGATCACCTAGAACTGCCAGGTCCCAAAATTAAAAAGCAAAATCCTAAACACAAAAAAGGATAATTTTTCATTAAACAAACCAATAGGACAAAAGGTCTTTAGTTGTGGGATACAGACCTTTTTATTTTCCTTTTTGCTACAAAAATGTTTCTTTTTTCTTTGCTTTAAGAAGGAGCAGTCTCTCCTTCAACTTTACACCAACAATATACCTTCCTCCGTTTAAGCTAAATGTATAGTGTAAAAAAATATGTGGTACTTAATTTTAAGTCTGTATGCAATGTAAGTCTTTATGTAATTGTTTAAGCAATATTGGTCACATGCAGTAATCTTGGTCTTTGATCTCTATTTAAGTCTTTCTGAAGCTGACTGAGCAAGCTTTAAAGACTCTGAATTAGATCAGTTATCTGCTGATCTCACTCTGGGTTTTACCTTGTAGTTTTGTAAATAAATCTAGCTTCTCAAATCCAGGACAATTTTATAATTAAGGGCAATTGAACATCATTATGACTTATTATTTATATCTTTATTGCTATTAGTTATCTTTTTCCGTAGTTCCGCCTTGTAAGCTTTTCATATGGTGACAGCCATACTGCTTTTAGGAATGGGCTGGTTGCCAGGCATGTAACTTAACACTGTTTTGCTATGACAACATGATAACAAATGTATTTAAGATGGCTGGACTCATTACACTGTATCCAAACTTTTGCATAAAGAACACAACTTTTCTCAAAGTATTGTCGATTACTGTGGTTAGGGAAAGGGACTCTAAGTGATAGTTAGGAATGTTTTAGACTTTTTATAACCTCCAGTTTTTGCCTTATATTTACTGCTTAGTTCTTATGCTTTTTTTACTTTTTGTTTTTGGCCTGTGCATGTTTCACAACAATTCTTTCAGTTTACTCTTAGTTTTTTCATCTTTTGGTCATTGCTACCAATTTTTCTGTTTCGGACAGGACTTTTTTCCATCTCAGATTGTGACAGACTTCAACGTCTAATACTTGCAAAACTTTACATGGATGTTTTTCCTGAGTGATATACAAACAGAATGTTTTGTGGGGTGGTGTGGGTCGAATTGTAACGAATACCAGTAATACTGTACTTGACACTTATATTGATGCTCTGTGCATGACCTCTTTGGTGAGTTTAACACTAATTTTCTCTCAAGTGTTCCTTCCACATCAGTAATTGTAACCTTGTGTGATAGGTTAGAGAAAACACCAAAGCACAAACTAAGCAAGTGGATAAAACTGATGCCCAAAGTATAAAATAGTAGAAAGGACATGAAAATAAACTCTGTATAATTTTTATGAAAGCATACTTTAACAGCTGCAATAGATTGACTTGGGCTTGAATACCTTGCCTTTCTGTCAATGTGACTGGAATAAATCACATTTTTAGTGCGGGTTAAATACATTTTCAAAATGACCTAAAATCTTACCAGGTGAAAGACATCAGAAAGACCTATATTCCGTAAATTAGAGAGTTTACATGACTCTGACCAATAAAGCATCAGAGAACCTGTTTTTTAATTATAAAACAGCATTTTGAATATTGTGGTAGTACAATGGTTAGTACATTTTCCTCTAATGTCCAGCATCCTGTGTTCAAATGTCATGCTCACTATGGAATTTGTATGTCTTCCTCATGTCTGTGTGTGTTTTGCTCCCCCTGTGCCATACATATAGGTCAGGCAGAGTTGCAATTCTAAACGGTCCCTGTATTAATATGAATGCTGGTGTACATGGGGTGTGCCCTGCAATGGATCATCACCATATCCACAATTGGTTTCTGCTGTATACAAATTCCAAAGGGATAGGTTCTGGCTACACACAATCCTAACCCAGATTAAGTGGGTTGGAGAATTTTATGTTGTAATGTTTACTATAAAAATAACTCAGAACTACAAGATAGATGTTTATTACAATCTTGTGGGGAACAATGTTCACAGTGGTGAATTTCAAAGAAAATTCTGTAAAATGTATGTTCAGATTAAAAATGTAAAAAAATTATGGCCTTATTTCATGCTGTGACCTTCACCTGGAAAAGCAGTGTAAGAAGATGAGATGTCTTTATAACATGAACTGAATAATGTAATTAGTAGCATTAAACTGTCTCTTTACTCAGGTATTCTGTTATCTCTTGTATTAAGTAAAATTATTAGCACCTGGAACATTATTCTATATACCAATCTCTAAGAGTACATGGCCCAAGTTGTTAAATTTTATCTGTACTTGCCATAACACATGAGAACTAAACTGTTTACTGTTTTTTAAAATGCCTAGTACAATCTGTCATAAGCTGTATGCAGAATGGAAACAAAGCCAAAAAAATAACATCATAGCAATCTCATCATCTTCTGCAGATGTATTTTAACCCTTCATATATGTTAAAAATTTAAACCACATTGGTGAATGAAACAAGTGGGGACACATGTGTACAGTATGGTATTGTGTGCAAGTTGTCATGTCATTTGAATAATATAATTTTTCCTATGCTTTGAGCTTTTTTCTGTTCATGCCACAGGTATTCTGTTAGGGCAAAACACTCACATAAAGTTTGTCTTTTTTTATGTTAAGCCCTCTCTTTCCAACTGAGCAGCAGCCATTCTTTTTTTTGTTTCTGATGGTCAACTCTATTCACTGAGACAGCAGGTGCTTTATCTCTGCCATGTCTGTGCAACCAGCCACTCCTAAGGAGACATTTGTATTATTTTTCATAGACTGTACAGCTAGCTAACCAAATCACAGTAAAGATCAGGGATTCCTTTTTTTTGGTTTATCTGTGTTGCCTGTCTAGATAGTTGTCTTAACTTGTGCGTTTTATAATTCTTTTAGAACTTGGTGGTAACTTTGATATGTCAGTGACTGAAAATCTACTTTCTGTCCTTCTTGGGAAGTTTTAGCCCTTGGTTTGCTCTTCTAGTTTTGATTCGACACACAGAATTATGAATACTACCCTGCTAAATAATGTGTTTCTGTATAGTATATGGATTACATCTTGTTGCTTTTTAAGTATTATATTGTCTAATACATACATGTTAAATACAAACAGAATGCAATGATTTGCAAATCTCATAAACCCATATTTTATTCACAATAGAACATATCACGTTGAAATTGAGACATTTTACTACATCATGAAAATATTACCTCATTTTCAATTTGATGGCAGGAACATGTCTTAGAAAAGTTGGGATGAGGGCAACAAAAGGATGTAAAAGTGGTACTAAAAGAGAACAGATGGAGGGACATTTTGCAACTAATTATTTTAATTGGTAACAAGTCAGTAACATGATTGGGTATAAAAAGAGGATCTTAGAAAGGCAGAGTCTCCCAGAAGTAAAGATGAGCAGTGGTTCACCAATCTGTAAAAAATGTCTTCTACAAATTGTGGAGTAATTTCAGAATAATGTTTTTCAATGTAACATTGTGAAGACTGAATATCTCATCATCTACTTTGCATAATATTATCAAAGATTCAGAGAATCTGCAGAAATCTCTGTACGCAGGGGACAAAGCCAAAAATCAGTATTGGATGCCCATGATCTTTGGGGCCTCAGGCAGCACTGCATTAAAAACAGGCATGATTCTCTCATGGAAATCACTGCATAGGCTTAGGAACACTTCCAGAAATCATTGTCTGTGAACACATATTGCCATGGCATCCACAAATGTTGGTTAAAGCTCTATCATCAAAGAAGAAGCCATATATGAACATGATCCAAAAATGCTGCCGTCTTCTCTGGGTCAAAGGTCATTTAAAATGGACCAAGGCAAAGTCTAAAACTGTTCTGTTGTCAGACTAATCAAAATTTGAAATTCTTTTTGAAAAAAGAGGATGCCACATCCTCCGGACTAAAGAACAGAGGGATCACAAAGAGTGTGAGTGCTGAACTGGCCTGCCTGCAGTCCAGAACTTTCACCAATTGAAAACATTTGGTGCATCAAGAAACAAAAAATACAACAAAGAAGTCCCAGGACTGTTGAGCAGCTAGAATCCTGTATCAGAAAAGAATGGGACAATATTCCTCTCCCTAAAGTCCAGCAACTGTCTCCTCAGTTCCTAGAAGTTTTTTGGACTGTTGTTAAAAGAAGAGGAGGTGCTACACAGTGGTAAGCATGGCCCCATCCTAACTTTTTTGAGGCATGTTGCTGCCTTCAAATTCAAAATGACCTTATTCTTTTCTTTTGCTCCGTTTAAACATTTGATATGTTTTCTATGTTCTATTGTAAAGAAAATATGGGTTTTTGAGATTTTCAAATAATTGCATTCTGTTTTTATTTACATTTTAGGCAGCCTCCCAACTTTTTTGGAATTTGGATTATATTTGTAATATCTGTGGTCTAGTGAAAAGACAACAGTAATATTTTATTTGGATTTATTTACTTTTTGATAGGTGGATTGTGACATAAAAGACTTAGACTACTAAGTGTTTCTGGATGTCATGTGCTCCGTATCCTGTGCAATAATGGAACTGACAGTACCTTAAAAAAGTTCCCATTGAAAAAGATGAAGCTACTGTTTTGCAAAATTGTTAAGCCATAGATAAATGTGTTGACCAAACATATCAAATGTCATGGTATAGGTGCTGTGATAAATAAAATCATGTGCACAAGACAGTAATAAAAACTTTCACGTCTGAAAGGAACTAAGGACTTTTAGTGGCACATACTGTTTTTTTACTTCTAGTTTTAGTTACTTTATTGTTGTACAAACTTTATCTGTAATTACTATCAGTGGCAGTTCATAATACATGAGGCTGGGAGCCACTATTAAAATTTTTATTTTAAAAACTATACTTAAACTAATTAGGTAGTGGAAAATAATCTTGAAATAATTTTTTTTATTTGAACGTACCTGGTGTCAGCACCAACAAATAGTACATTTTCCTTGCATCCACTTCGCATTTGCTGAAATTCTTTTTTTAAAGAGCTTTTTCCATTTTTTTTAACCAAACACTGAACAGAAGGTGATATTTATATGGTGATTTGCATATTAAAATCTGTGAAATTCTGGGAGGTATGACTGAAGGTGTGTGTATGTGCATTAAATTCCATGTTTGTTGGGATTTGTAATGGGGACGTGCATGGAACAGATTTATGCATGTGGATTTTTTTGTGCGTACGCACATTTCCACTTTTGTCCGTATACCATGTTTTAGTGTGAATTCTATGCACGGCATTATACATGAGGTGCTTTAATTGGTTGCTTGCAGATTTCTCCAGGGACAAACCCTGGACACTTTCACATTTATTGGCTGTGAGTTAGGGTTTTTTTAATCTAATGTGATTGGACAGTTGTTGACATACTATTTCATGTTCCTATTAACCAGGTTGAAGTCCACACCCACCATTAATGTAATTAGATCAGCAAGCTGGACTTAAGGGAGATAGCAAATTCAAGTACAACTTCAAAAATAAAAATAACATCAAAAATCATTTATTGAAATGACTCAATTTAAGCAGAAAGAAACTGAATAATTTTCAGGCCTGAAGGAGAGGAGGGCAAAATTTATGCGCAAGGAAATATGGGTATGCTAATTGTAAAGGCTGAATAAGATTTAGGTTGGACTTCTCCTGTGGGTTGGGGAGTGAGTTATGGTTTAAAATGAGGAGGTCTGTGGCTCTTACAGTGTAAATTTGTGCCCAGTTGAAGTAAACCTGGCAAATGTGCCTAGGATTGGGCGGACTCTAAGCAAGTGTAGAATAAAATTAGGATGGGAGATGACTCTGTGGGTATGGTAAAAAAAATAAACTGGGAAGCAAGTCTTGAGAAAAATCATAGGACTAGTGAGTGTATGATGTGGATTTATGGAACAGAGCGGAAATGGCCAAGGACTGGGCACTCTGTTAACAGAAGCAGAATAAGATTTGGATTGCGCTTATGCTATGAATGTGTTATAGAACAGACAGAAGTGCACATTATTGGACGATCTTTGTATTGGTTGATTAATCTGTGGAAATCAATTTGAGTTTCATGTAAATGTATGATAAGGTGCTATATAAATAAAATTATTATTATTATTATTATTAAAGAGCAGGGGGTGTGGACATCATCATGTGGGTTTTGGCAGAATGGGGAACTGGGCAAGTTGGCAGAGGACTGGGCATTTTAGAGACATGTGTAGAATAAAATGTTCCTTTTTTACAACTAAAGGGGACGTTATGGGAAGAATAAGGGTATTGTGCATATCACGGACTGAAGTTTTGGAGCACAGTAAAAATGGGAAAGTTAGCATCAGATTGAAAAGGGTATAACAATTTTTAGCCTGGATTTGTCCTATTGGACTGGCACTGGAAAGGCCAATATGTGCATTAACAATATGATGAGGACCACAAGAGTCTGTGGAATGATCAGATAGATAGATATATAGATATGAAAGGCACTATATAAAAAATAGATAGATGTGAAAGGCACTATAAAATAGGTAAGTGCTGCTTTAGTTTGTCCCCTCAAAAACTGCACCCCCACCCAAATTCTTATTCCCATCCGCCACTAATTTCTATGAGTTTAAATTATTGATTTTCTTATCTATATATTCTGCTCCTGCTTTTAACAGTTATTTATCCAGCACTTTACACAGTATTTAGGTATTTTCCATCAGACTAGCCAAGGGTCATTTTGTTTATTTTTAAAACTTAACATCTTTAGAAACAAAAAACATTTGATGAAACACTGATATAATAATTTCACAGTGTTTTTCAAATAAATATGCTTAGGTTTTGTGCAATTTCATATAATTTCTGACTGAAGTAGTCATGTCTTACAAAGGTTTGGAAATGCATAAAACAATTCCATACATGCCCAAAGCAGCAACCTCACCACTGTTCTTATATACAACAAACTGAATAACAACAAAGTACCCTTCTGGATATCATTCTCTCCAATGAGCTGGCAGAAACTTCAGTAAATACACTTCTCTTTAATATTGAATAAAGACCCAAACACTTTAATTGCAATTTAATTTGTATTAGTTTCCTCTAAAGTTTTTCCCACTAGGCACCTTAAAATTTCTGCACACTTTGCAACAGTTTACAGCTTTGAAATTTGGGGTTTGGGTGAGAGAGGCATTTGACCAGAATTGGTTGTATAAATACCATGAGGATATATAACCTTGTTACAGTTACTAGAGATGGTAGTTGTCATCATCTATTGAGTCAATCCATGTGTCGCTTTCTGGCAGCCTTCTGCTGCCTTTTGTGATGTGATTTTGTGAGGGAAAAAAAATTTGTGCAGTGCTTATGGTAGAGTCTTCCGATCTGTGAGTTAAAATAGTGTCATAATTTTTGTGCCTGTTTCCCTCCATTCTCTCATTTTGTTTGCCAGAGTCCAAGCTATGTGTAAAAGTGCCATTGCACGGGGCATCAAAAGGTAGAACAAAGACAGGCCACACACAAAGCTTTTGTGATTACAACTATTTTGAGCAATGTTGGTGTGCTGCTTTGACTTGCCTTTTCTACTGACCTTTACCCTACAAAGAACTGAATTACAACATCTGGAGATGTGACCTTTTGTCTACCAGTGTTAAACAAGTTTGTCAGACACTTCTGCAGAAATGGGATAACATCCTAAAACTATACATATTCATATACTCATGAGCTCTACAGTGTGTACCAGGTAAGAAGCCATGGTGTGCACAAGATAGTGAAGAACTGAAAGATGACTCTTGCTAATATTCACATGTTTGTTTTCCTGTGTATTTTATTGTGTGATTTTGTTTTCTTATTGAATCTCATGTGTTAATTATTATTTCAACAATGAGTTCTAAAATTTCAGTTCAACAAAAGTATTAGAAACATTTTTTATGGTGAGGGTCCTGTCCATTTGGTTCTGTAGTCACAGGCCCAAAATTAATATTTAATTTAAAGGTTTCTATGACAGATGTGTATATGAAGAGTATTTTAAACAAATTACAACTACAGGTTGTAGTTTACATTTATAAACAGTGTTTATACTATGGTTTACACTAGACATTAAAATTCACACACTTAACTACACAAATATGGCTTTTTTAGAGAAAGTTATGTCAAAATGTAACTGAAGCTGTACATGGCTGTCGACAGCCCATATGATATCATACTTCTAACCCACCAGTCTTAATTATTTTATAAAGAAACTGATTTATTTTAACATTTCTTCTTAAAACATCTGATATCATGGGTGTCTACATATTTGTATGGATCAAACAAAATTAACAGTAAGCTTTCCTTAAAGAGGACTCAGATTTACATAGGAATACAATGCTTATTCATGTAGTTTGGCCTTTCCGATTTTGTCAATTTAAAAAATGTGATGGGATTTATGCCTGAATAAAGGAATCACAAAGTGCTACAAAAGAAACTGTCTTTATTGTCAGGAATGAAATACTTCTGCAAACCAATGTGTGGGATATGGGAGGGCAATAGCAGGTGTGGTAGGCTCTGCTCCCAGGAAGTGAAGACATAGCTGCCTTGAAAGAGAATTTTCATGGACTTCTAGCAGGAGATTACAAGACTTATTTTAAAGAAATACTTATTTCTTGATTTTTGTACTGACTCAGAATGAGATCATGAGAAATTTTACTTAAGAGGATTAGGAAATGAAACATGGTTCAAAAATCAAGATGAAGTCATAACCAGATCTAACTCATCTGTCATCAAATGTTGAAATGCTAACCTAAAATCAAAGACGTAAATACCATAAGCAAGTTCATTAACCAGGAAAACGTTTTATTGCAAGGAACACAGTGACCCAGTTGGACATATGTTAAGGGTAAATTTTGCACAAACAATAGGAACCATAGACACATTAAATACTGTAAGTTAGCAAGTAGTATGGTAGACAGTAGGACTTAAGAAACCCTTAAAACTGACAATGTCCTCAACAATAACCCTCGAGGAATTGCAACACATGGCCATAGTGCTGTAACTGAACCCATGAGCAGCCACTCATTTGACACAAGTCAAACCAGCGGCACCCATGGATCCTCCTCAGAGAGACAGTACTGAAGGGAGTCCAGTCTTCGTCTCAGGTCACTGGATAGCATCCATATCTCACAACATACTGCAAAACAGGAAGCACCAGGACTCTAAAGACTTGGACATTCGTAAATGTGCAAAGATATGGTGATCTGCACACACCCCTTTCCAGAAACCCCAAGACCCCCCATGCTCTCTCAATCCATCTACTGACTTCTTAGGAAGAATCACCAGGGATATGAATGTTTCTGCCAGGGTAAGTAAACCTCTTAACAAGGTCGAAACTTTGTACACCGACAGATGCACTGCTGATGGCTATGCCCAAGAGGTCATTAACTCTTTTAGGGCGGATGTCGAGTTTTGTCGACAGGAGGGGTTGAGGGCGAATGTTGACTAAAGTCGACATCCAGGGATAGAGGGCGATAATCAACTGTTAATGGCGACAAATCTCACTGTCATGTCACAGGCATTCCCTCTGTGCTTGGAGGAATGCTAGACTCGTTGACTCGGCAACTGATCCTTGTGTGTGCATGAGTTGCGAAATGTAAACAATGGCAAGATGGCATCGACATGTGACAAGGGAGCAAAGCGAGTGCAGAAAAGAAAACACTCGGCAGACAATGTTTTGCGCATTATCGCGGAGTCGGACTCTGATTTTTCAGAATCGGATTTTATTGACAGTGATCAGGAGATCGAGCGAGAGAGTGAGAAGCCGGCATCAGCTGATCAAACACCAGCCGATGCCGCGCCAGCTGGACTTCACAAGACGGCATGGCTTGCTGTTGGACACGACAGATCACCAGCTGCTGTACTTCAGGCTGCTCTCTCCTGATGCTGCTTTTCACCTACCGTCAGACGAGATAAACAGGTAGGCAGAGAAATTTTTTGAATTGCGGGCTGCGTTTGCGTCGTATTCTTGTTTTTCAAAGTGTTTTTAAAAAATGTTAGTTTTTGGAAAAATATTCAGCCCTGGGAGATAAGAAACAAAAAAATAATTAGCCATAAAAGAGTTAAAGACCTGGATATATTTGAAAGTGTAAATTAAATCATATCTTCAGAAGTGCTGATGCTATGAAAGAAAGGGCTGTTATTAAAAATCATGTTTCAGGTGGGTTAGAAAAGTTATTTTTGTCATAATGGTAAAGCAGTAATGATGAGCCTGTGATTTAAGCACTTTCAATTTGAGAAAAAAAAACTGCAGAATTATACTGTTTTGAAACCAGATAGATAGATAGATGGATGGATGGATCTATTTGTAGGGGAAAACTTCATAGTCCATGATTCCCTGAAGGTAACCGGGGCACCTCCATGCTGCAGGGAGGGCTCCATCTGGCGGCCTGGGGGTATTGGCTGGGATGACAAGCCGGCCATAGACCACAGTATAATGTATAAATATATTTCCTCTTTGTTTTCATCTTACCTAAAACTTTTTCTCCATGTAATTGGACTTTGCACTGCCAAATTGTAATTTTTGCCAAGAGATTTTTTTGTCCTCTCTACAATCCATAATGTGTGTGGGTATAGGTCCACCACATACTATTTTCTCCTTGTTGGTCCATTTATAGCAATAGCTGTAATGTGGATTAGATCTACAGGCTATGGGGTTTTGACCCTTAAACCTTTGATTTGGAAATGACTTCTACTAATCGGGAGACTCCAGGAGATCGAATACCCAAGTGCAGATATGTAATTATCTTTCCATAGTCACTGAGTAAATCAGCTGCAACTCAACTGGTGCTGATGCCCTTATACTTTTTTGTGTTATACTGGTGGTAATGGATATATTGTGACATTTCACTCTATGTAAAAGTATTTCTTTGGTTAGATACACCATTTAACTGTACACTATGATTAGTAATATGATGAATTATGTACCTATTAGCATATAAGATTTTCAACATTTGGTTGTTTGTGCAGTTCTGATTCCCATTATCTCAATTATTTTTTGATGTACTACTACCTGTTCATTCAATTTAAATGATCACCTTTGTGCATCTCACTAGATTCATCTCTAGTTTGGTGCAATTTATTTTAGTGGTGCTCACTTTCGATATTACATGGAACATTTATGTTGTGATTGTCCAAGTTGTACTGTGAGGTGTGCTACTTTATAAGGTCCAGGTTGATATATTGTACAGAATGGTTTATTAAACCTTTTCCCTGACAATTATATTAGGTCAGTTTTTAAAGTCATCAATCAATTATGAGAGTTAATACAGACCAGAATCTTGATATAAATTATCAACGACAAGTTTTATTGTGTTGATCACAAGTAAAAAAGTGAGGATAAGGGTGGTGCAAGGGATCTTGAACTTGCATGGTTTGTGATCCCTTGTGATACCAACATGACCTGTATTCCTTAAATATATTAGTTATTTCTTTGTGCTAACTAACATTGGTTCCTAATTTTTTCTTGATCTTTATAATGTATTTTGCACATCTTTTATGTGTTTTTTAAACAGAATCCTATTTTCCTTTTTTCTTATATCCATAAAAAGAGTAATATAATTTTAAAGTTAGTTGCTGTGTTTCTCTTGTGGCCAGTATATTTCATTCATAGACTACATAAACAGGACAATGCGATGTAAGATGCGACGCAGCACAATACATTTAAGGCAACGTTAATCATGTAGCACTGCTACAACTTCACCAGTTCAATGACAGAAGAAAATAATAAAATTTGAAAAGTCTTGCAATCTGCAGATGTGCAAAAAGTATAAAGTAGACTGGAATGGTAATATCTCATTACATTACTATACAAATGTGGTAATCCATAAAAAAATGGCAGTATTTGTAGACAAACCTTAACAAGCAGTTTAACTGGACACTGAAAATGATGACAGCAGAGCCAGACTTAGATGGAGGATCATCATCAAGAATGGGGTAAGTGACTACCAGAGTCCAACTTTGGCATTCAGCACTGTAATGCATGAGGTAACTGGTTAAAATCAATCCACTGCTGGATGTACACAGGCAAATAATTTGTCTGTTTGAGCGTCTCAAGTCTAGTTTTCTAGTAATTACAGATACATTGTCTTACAATAACCTTTAATACATGAAGCTCTTTAAAAATATATGTCAAAAAGAGAAGAATAGTAGCCCAAACTTAACAAACATATACAACATAAGATATAAAACCATTGTTTTGTAATCCATTGCTGACTTGTTCTTGATATGGTCACATCCTCTCTCCAAGGTCTTTACTAAATATCCAGTTGAACTTGGAAAATGGTCAGATCCTATGTCCACACCCAATACATAGTTCTGGTAAATCAGTGTAAATCATTGCACTGATATTCCCAGCACATCCCGCATTAAGCCTCTGGATCTGTTCCATATAAGTGGGCTCTTCTTTATGTAGCAGTGTCACATAGTCAAGATGAGTTAAAGTCATTCCTGTTTATTTTTACATGCAGCTGTACATACAGACAAAATTGGGACAGTACTTACTTTGTCAATCTTGCAGAAAAATGCTGTGATTTATTTTGGAGTTCTTTTCTTTTGATATCTATATCAAATTAACAAACAGCAAAGTTAGCCAAGTTTACATCTTGTGTAAGGCTCAATATTCATGAAAATGACATGAATAGTAATTGGATTACGCCAGTTAGGAGAATACAAAGGGGCCTGATAGGTCCACAGTGTGGACACCCAACACCCATCTTTTTCCCAAATTGAGTGTATAACCTTCTACCAATGAGTCTTTAATGCTATAACATTTAAAGCAGTTATATAGGAGATATGTGTTTCATTCTGAAATAAAATCAAAAACAAAAAGAAGTATGTCCCATAGACTGAAAAAGAAATCAAATACAGAAAGAAGCCTTTTGTAAGGTTTGCAGTTTGTTTGTCAACCAGTGGGTTTATTTGTTATTGCAACCGGACAAGAAGTGTAAAAAGTCATTAATGAAAATTCTAATTATTTAACAGAGTCAAAACACTAAAAGTCAAAACCATAATATCGAAATTAAAACTACCTAACTGGATTTGTTCACTATAATACATACCTCAGACAAACCGGTTCCTGCAATGCACAGTAATTTATTAGCAAGTTTCTATACCATGAGTCAGGGACAATGTCATTTGCAACCCATTATACACCTGTGTCAGCTTCTAAAATAAAAAAAGCTTCTACTTAAAACTGAAACAAACAAAAAAATCTTTCTCAAACCAAGAAATAAAATTCAAACTCATGTATAAAAACAAAGATTAAAAATATAGTTTCCAAAAAGTTTCATGAACCAAAACAAAGATACAAAAAATATAAAAAAAAAGAAAAACATTTTAACCTGCCAAATCAGGTTTTCCAATTTTTAACAGACTGGAGTTTTTTGTAAATGCCATGTTCTAGATAGATACATAGATAGAAATCTTTATTCTCATTATGCATACACATAACCAAAATTTTTGTTGGTAGGACTCAGCTTCAAAGCAAAATACTTAAAATACACAATACACTATAAATAATAAAATAAACATAATAAGTGTTAAAAATAGCAACAATAAAACATCATCAAGTTCAGATTTTTCCTGAGGTAGTACGCCTGCAGAGACCAGTGATCTGTGTGCATGGGTCTGCAGGGGAGGAATACCAGTGTGTGTGTTTTTGATTACGAGGCAAAGTGCGTGTGCATGTCTACTTGGGGCAGGTTAGGGGTAGATGTAGATGTATGTGTGTGTATCAGCAGGGGCAGATGGACTTCACAGCTCTGGGGAAAAAGCTGTCTTTCAGTCTGCTGGTATGTGTTTTTATGTTTCTGTACTGCTTTCCCAAAGGAAGTGGTACAAACAGTCCATTTCACGGATGGGTGAGATCCGCAGCTATACATTTGGCCCTCTTCTGCACCCTTCCAGCATATACAGAGTCCAGGTCTAGCAGAGGACTTCCCACGATCCCCTGTGCTGGTCTTACCACCCGTGCTAAGTCCTTCCTGTCCTGTGCAGTACCACACTGTCATACTGTGACAGAGAATGCTTTGTCTATAGCGGATCTGTAGAAGTTTGTGAGCAGCCGAGAGGAGAATCCAGCACGTCTCATCTTCCTGAGGAAGAAGAGCCTTTGTTGAGCCTGCTTTACCAGGTGTGATGTGTTCAAAGACCAGATCAGATCCAATGTGATGTGGGTACCCAAGAAATTGATATTGTCCACACACATTACAGCCTCCTCATGTATGAAAATAGGAGCATGTTCTGTTCTTGTGGACCTCCTATAGTCTACAATGACCACTTTGGTCTTGTTGGCGTTCAAGATGAGGTTATCGGCTGAGCACCATAGTGCTAGGTGTATCTCCTCTCTGTAATGAGTCTCAGCATTGCCTGATATGAGACCCACCATGGTCGTATCATCCACAAACTTCACAACCATATTTGTGGCATGGATGGCAGAGCAATTGTGCATAAATAACATGAAGAGTGCTGGGCTTAGCACACAACCCTGTGGCGTGCCTGTACTCAGAACCAGTGTGGCTGATGTACAATCTCCAATTCTAACCACCTGAGGCCTGTTGGTGAGAAAGTCCCTGATCCAGAGATACAACAATGTGGACAGCCCCAGATTATGAAGCTTTTCTACCAGCTTGTCTGGGATGATGGTGTTAAACGCTCAACTAAAATCGACTGATAGCATCCTAACATAATGAATCAATGCTGTGTGAAGTGCTATTGAGACGGCATTCTCTGTAGATCTGTTCTGTAGGCGAACTGATGATTGTCAAATCCAGCAGGGATGGCATCCTTGATGTACTTTAGGAGGATTCTCTCAAAGCACTTCACTATTACTGGGGTAAGAGCCACAGGGCAGTAATCATTAAGGCAGGTGACCACTGATTTTATAGGCACTGGCACAATAGTGGAGGATTTGAGGCGGACAGGCTTATATACTGTATAGTGGTTTTTATAGGGATTGCTATTATGTATTGTTCTTGTGTATATCTTTTGCATTAGTTATGAATTCTTTCATTCAATAACCACATTACTGTCAAAATGCTGGAGCCTTTTTGCACTACCTTCACATCCCAACATATTTAAAGAAAAAAATGATGATTTGGGGAATTATAACTTATGCAATTATACTATTCCAGTGGAAGGAGAAGGAGGTAACCTGACTACTTTCATGTCTACATTCTTCACAATGTGTTTGGAGATCATTTTAAGGAAAACCTCAAAATGGACATGTTTCAAAATTCCTCAATTAAAAGCTAAAGTTGACTGAAGGACCACCTGATCATTGTGAGATTATTAATATTAATGTTAATCTTCAAAATAATTAATATATTACTTAGCCAAAGCATGGATTTGTGAGGTATGAATGTTTTATTAAATTGCTTTAAAAACCATTTGCAAGAAAGTGATATGTCATAACTATTGCTGCCCTACTTGACTGAAGGTAATTTTCACAACACCTGATCAGGTCAAGATCTTTCTTAAACTAAACACAGGACATCTAACTAAATGACAGAAAGAACGAGAGAAATTTGATCATTCTTATGGTCAGTGGATTATTCACCCCTTGGAAGTTTTCATCTTTTATTATACAACATTGAATCACCATGGATCTAATTTGTCTTTTTTGACATTGACCAACAGAAAAATGTCAAAGAGAAAACAAACAGATCACTGTAAGGAATTCAAATTAGTCACAACTTTAAAACACAAAATAATTGATTGCATAATTATTCACCCTTTCAAGTTGATATTTAGTAGATATTAATCACATATTTTCACAGCAATTACAGCCTTGAGTCTGTGTAGACAGATTTCTATCAGGTTTGTACATCTGGACACTGCAATTTGTTCCTATTCTTCTTGCAAAGCTCTGTCATGGGATTGTGTGCTTCAACTCCAGCCACAAATTCTCACTTGGACTGAGATCTGAACATTGACTTAACCTCTGCAGGACAATACTGTTGTGGTTTTTAAGCATTTCCTGTGTAGCTTTGGCTTTATGATTGGAATAGTTGTGTTACAGGAAAACAAATCTTCTCCCGTGGCATATGATGCTTGTAGACTACATCAGGCTTTCCTCCTAGAAAGATAAAACAGACAATAACTTTGTATAATGTTAACTTTACCCCCCTGGGTGGAATTGAAGAATCGCATAGTGTGGGGGAGGAACGATCTCCTCAGTCTGTGAGTGGAGCAGGACAATGACAGCAGTCTGTCGCTGAATCTGCTCCTCTGTCTGGAGATGACACTGTTCAGAGGATGCAGTGTATACTCCATGATTGACAGCAGCCTGCTCAGTGCCCGTCGCTTTGCCACGGATGTCAAACTGTCCAGCCCCATGCCTACAATAGAGCCTGCCATCCTCACCAGTTTGTCAAGGCTTGAGGCATCCTTCTTCATCCTTCGTCCTTTGTCCTCTTCCTCCTTTGTCTTCGTCCTTCCAAACGAATATGACTCAGGCACCGCCACGAGTGGCAGCCATTCCAGCAGCTTCGTGTATGACTTTATCTTTCTACCTTTTTTCCTCTATTTTCCTCTATTTCACTGATCACTCCTACTACTTTCTTTTATGTGGACTAGTTCCCTGGAAACGTTTTACTTCTTGGACATGGATTTTTACACGCCGAGACTCATCTATACAAGTAGCCAACTTCAAGCGCCGAGTACAAATGCCCTCGTCGGTATGTTTCCCTATTCACCTGATGAGGCAAGAAGGCGGTATTGTGGCAGCAGAGCCTGCGCTAACATAAAAGCCAAGCGTCTAGTGAGAAATTGGCACTACAAAGCTTTGGTGACTTCAATGATCCTGGAAAATGTGAACTCACTACCAAATAAGATCGACGAACTGGCTGCGCTGGTGAAAAATGTCAGGACCTACAGAGAATGCAGTTTATTCTGTTTTAGTGAAACGTGGCTACCAACTACGGTCCCAGATGCTAACGTGGAGCTACCTGGGTTTAGCACAGTTAAAGAGGACAGAGACGCAAGTACCTGCGGGAAGCAGAAAGGAGGAGGAGTCACTCTCTATGTCAATACAAGGTGGGGCAACTCTGGACATGTAAACATTAAAATCTCCACTTGCTGCAGGGACATCGAACTGTTGGCCGTAAGTTTGCATCCCTATTACTTGCCCAGAGAATTTGGACACGTCATTGTTGTTATTGTTTACATCCCTCCTCGGGCAGATGTGGAGATAACGGGTGACATCATCCATTCCACTGTTGCTAAGTTACAAACACAGCACCCTGAGGCACTTGTGCTAATCGCTGGAGACTTTAACCATGTGATGCTGGACAAAACATTACATGCCTTCTCCCAGTATGTGGATTGTAACACCCGAGGAAATAGGACTATTGACCTACTGTATGCAAATGCACCACCGTGTAGAAGAGGGCACTCGCCACAACCGTCTGATAGAACAGCATCTTATTGCAGATGTTGAAGGTTGCCAGTCTTCTAAGGAAGTATAGTTGGCTCTGTCCTTTCTTGCACAGAGCATCAGTATTGGCAGTCCAGTCCAATTTATCATCCACCTGCACTCCCAGGTATTTATAGGTCTGCACCCTCTGCACACAGTCGCCTCTGATAATCATGAGGTCCAGGAGGGGCCTGAGTCTCCTAAAATCCACGACTAGCTCCTTGGTTTTGCTGGTGTTCAGGTGTAAGTGGTTTGAGTCGCACCATTTAACAAAGTCCTTGATTAGGTTCCTATACTTCTCCTCCTGCCCACTCCTGATGCAGCCCACGATAACAGTGTCATCAGCGAACTTTTGCACATGGCAGTACTCCGAGTTGTATTGGAAGTCCGATGTATATAGGCTGAACAAGACCGGAGAAAGTACAGTCCCCTGCGGCGCTCCTGTGTTGCTGACCACAATGTCAGACCTGCAGTTCCCAAGACGCACATACTGAGGTCCATCTGTAAGATGGTCCACGATCCATGCTACCAGGTATGAATCTACTCCCATCTCTGTCAGCTTGTCCCTAAGGAGTAGAGGTTGGATGGTGTTCAAGGTGCTAGAGAAGTCAAGAAACATAATTCTTACAGCACCACTGCCACTGTCCAAGTGGGAGAGGGATTGGTGTAGCATATAGATGATGGCATCCTCCACTCCCACCTTCTCTTGGTATGCAAACTGCAGAGGGTCGAGGGTGTGGTGGACCTGTGGCTTAAAGGTGGTGAAGCAGCAGCCGCTCCAAGGTCTTCATCACATGTGATGTTAGAGCGACAGGCCACAACTCATTTAGCTCACTAGGACGTGATACCTTTGGGACTGCGGTGATGCAAGATGTTTTCCAAAGCCTCGGGACTCTCCCCTGTTCCAGGCTCAGGTTGAAGATGCGCTGTAGTGGACTTCCCAGCTCCAGTGCACAGGCCTTCAGCAGTCATGGCGATCCTCCATCTGGACCAACTGCTTTGTTGGCATGAAGTCTCCTCAGCTCTCTGCTCACCTGGGCTGCTGTAATTGTGGGTGGGGATGTCTCTCCTATGCTGGTATCAGCAGAAGGATGGGTGGAGGGTGCACCTCTCACTCAGAGGTGAGAGTGGGTTAAGGTGGTCAAACCTGTTAAAGAAGTTGTTCATTTGGTTTGCTTTCTCCACATCTCACTCGATGGTGGCACCCCGCTTCGAGCTGCAGCCAGTGATGTTCTTCATCCCATCCCACACTTCCTTCATGCTGTTATTCTGCAACTTCTGCTCCTGCTTTCTCCTGTACTGCTCCTTCGCCGCCCTGAGCTGGACTCGAGTTCCTTCTGCACGCGCTTGAGCTCATGCTGATCACCACCTTTAAAAACCCTTTTCTTCTGGTTCAAAAGGCCCTTGATGTCACTTGTAATCCATGGCTTGCTGTTAGCATAGCAGCGTACTGTTCTTACTGGAACTACAATGTCCATACAGAAGTTGATGTAGTCAGTAGTGCAGTCAACAACCTCCTCAATGTTCTCACAATATGATCCCTTCAGGATATCCCAGTCCGTAGTTCCAAAGCAGTCTCTCAGAGCCTGCTCTGCCTCAGGGGACCACTTCCTGAATGAGCGTGTAGTTGTAGGTAGCTCCCTCACTCTTGCTTTGTAGTGAGGCTGAAGCAGGACCAGGTTATGATCTTCTTTCCCAAGCACAGGCGTCTTTAACATTTTCATACAGTAGGTCAATAGTCCTATTTCCCCGGGTGTTACAATCCACATACTGGGAGAAGGCAGGTAATGTTTTGTGCAGCATCACATGGTTAAAGTCTCTAGTGATTAGCACAAGCACCTCAGTGTGCTGTGTATGTAACTTAGCAACCGTGGAATGGATGATGTCACGCGCTATCTCCACATCCACTTGAGGAGGGATGTAAACAATAACAACAATGACGTGTCCAAAATCTCTGGGCAAATAATAGGGATGCAGACTTATGGCAAACAGTTCGATTACCCTGCAGCATGTGGAGATTTTAACGTTTACATGTCCAGAGTTGCACCACCTTGTATTTACATAGAGAGCGAGTCCTCCTCCTTTCCACTTCCTGCAGGTATTTGCGTGTCTGTCTGCTCTAAATCCTACTCTGATTAGGTGCTAAAACCGGGTAGCTCCACGTTAGCATCTGGGATCGTGGTTTTTAGCCACGTTTCACAAAAACACAACAAACTGCATTCTCTGTAGGTCCTGACATTTTTCACCAGTGGAGCCAGTTTGTCGATCTTATTTGGTAGTGAGTTCCCATTTCCCAGGATCACAGAAGGCACTGAAGGCTTATAACGCCACTTTCTCACAAGCTGCTTCGCTTTTACCTTAGCTCCGGCTCTGCTACCACAATACCACCTTCTAACCTCGTCAGTTAAATTAGGAACCACATCCTGCGTTCCTACATTTCTCTGTAGTTTGCTGGTTTCATTTTATTTTGTGCCCTCACAAGCCCTTCAGGGCCTGCTGCAAAGAAACATACCAACACCATGATGATGACCATACCATGCTTAATTGTGGGCATGGTGTGTTTATGATAATTTGGCATTTGGTCTCCCATGTGCCTAAATGAGATATATTTTTTTCTATTTGTCACTCTCCCATTAACACTAGAATTACCAGAGCCTACGAAAAAACTCGTAGATCCGTCCCACCTTAAATCGCTTCTTAAACCGTTCTCACCTCTCCGCCAGCCTCCTTTGTCCTGTAAATGTGCCGATAAAAACAAACTGCAAGCAGACGACTATTCCATCTCCCCACCGACTCAGAACGTGCACAAACTTCTCCCAGCTCATGCCTCGATTATCTGTGAGTGAAGTGGAGTTTTAGAGTGGAAATAATAGATTATTTGGAACACACACATTTCATGTGTGTTCCGTTTCTACAGTAATCTGTGTAAACACAATGTTAAAACAGAAACGTTTTCATATTTTAGTAATAAATGTAACAAAATATATACATAAACTATAAAATGTGTGAAGCTTGACAGCCAAAGAGAAAATAAACACTTTTATAAAAGGTTCATGACTTTTACAACAGCTTCCGTTGCTTACTGGTAAGATTTGTCACTTAGAGCGCAGCAGAGTTGTTGTACTTCAAGAGATCTGAGTTCAGTTCCCCACTGGAGAAAAAATTTTATTTTAACCTTCGCCGTTCTGCCTGCCTGAACTCCCTGTCTATCTATATAGTAATAACAGTAATTTTATTATTATATAGGCGCTTCCATGTCTGCCTATCATATAGTGCCTTTCCTTCCTACCTATCTATATATCTATCCCCTTAGCTGTTTTTATATATCTATTATATAATGCCTTCCCTGTTTATTTATATATCTGGTGTCTTCTCTGCCTGTCTGTCTGTCTGATTGCATATAGCGCTGAACTTACTGCTCTGTACTATTCTGTCCTCTGCATGTCCTGGAGTACAAAAGAAACACCACCATACAGCAACGTTGTGCGAACTGGCAAGATCGGAGAAAAAACACGCGGTCACTTATTACAAACCGCAAGATGAATGAAAGAGACAATATATGTAAAAACATCATCGCACTAATGCAATATTATTTGAAAACGAGCAGCATCAAATCGGGTTTGAATATGTGCCCGATCTGACGCTGTTCGTTTTCAAATAATATTGCATGTACTGTGCGTTGAAACTGCTGCACTGAATAAGCTGACTTCTTCTGTAACAGCGTCAGCGTGTATTCAAACCCGATCTGACGCTGTTCGTTTTCAAATAATATTGCATGTACTGTACTATTTTAGAATAAAAACACATTTGATTTCAGTCAGTCTGTAAGAGCCAGTGTAAATGCATGATCATTGTAAAGGTTAGCTTTTTTTTTAATAAAAGCATACTTGTTTTGTTATATTTGTACCTTTTGTGAAAGTGTTTGATATTTGGACTTCAGGCTTACATACATTATATAGTTTATGCTTACATTTTGTCATTTACTACTACAATATGAAAAACGTTTCTGTTTTTTTAAAATGTGTTTACACGGATTACTGTAGAAACGGAACACACGTGCAATGCGTGTACAGTATTCCAAATAATGATCTATTATTTCCACTCTAAAACTCCACTTCACTCCCAGATAATCAATCAAGGCATGAGCTGGGAGAAGTTTGTGCACGTTCTAAGTCGGTGGGGGGATGGAATAGCCGGCTACTTGCAGCTTTTCTTTTATCAGCACATTTAGATTAACGAAAGAAGCTGGCGGAGAGGTGAGAACGGTTTTAAGAAGCGATTTAAGGTTGGACGGACCTACAAGTTTTTTCGTAGGCTCTGGTAATTCTAGTGTTAAGTTGCAACTGGTGAAGCACCCGTGACTATTTGCATACATAGTCTCTCCAATAATTGTCATTGCAACTTGTAACTACTTCAGAGATCTCATAAGTCTCTTGATGGCCTCCCTCACCTGAAAGTTTCTTGCACGATCACTCAGTTTTTGAGGATGGCCTGCTCGAGGCTGATTTGCTGTTGTGCGATACACTTTCCATTTCTCAATGATTGATTTAACTGGAATCCAAGTGATATTCAGTGATATGTGCTTTCATTCATCCCCTGACTTATGCATTCCAATCACAAAAAGGAGTTACTTGTTATTTTTGTCTTCATTGTGTAGTAATGCCACCATACTGACTCACCACTCTTACCATTAGAATCTTTAAAAAAAAAATCTGAAATTTCCATAGCAACTTGTGTTTAGACAAAAGAAAGGACAGGCTTTCTGCTGTAGAATTCACTTCATCTTCCATTTCCTTTATATATAAGAAGTAAGACTGCATTCACTTTAGTATAGGCAGAATAATCACTAGTTGGACCTTCCAGGTACAGATGTGTTTATACTGCAACCAGTTGAAACCCGCTGAATAAAGGCATGTGATCTCCATTAACTAATTATGTGATTTCAAAAACCAATTGTCTGCACCAGTGATGATTTTAGATGTGTCATTTTAAAGGGGGTGAATATTTATGAACTCAATTATTTTATGTTTTATATTTACAATTAATTTAGATCACTCTGCAGAGGTCTGTTTTCACTTTGACATTAAAAAGTCTTTTTCTGTTCATTAGTTTTAAAAAAGACACATTAAATCCTTTGTGATTCAAGGTTGTGTACAAATCAAAAGAGAAAACTTCCAAAGGGTTCAGTATGCTTTATATGCACTGTATTCTATTAAGAAGAGAGAGAAAGAAATTAGACTTCAGCAAAATTAATGGAATTACATTTAAAGTGAGGCAGACATATTGTTTTTCTATATTTTCATTTACATTTGTTCTAAAAATATTACATTTTATTTACCCTAAAATATGTATTAGTCCTGATGTGAATCACACAAGATTACTAGTATACCCCCTTGGTTGGATTGTCCTTGGAGATCTTTTCTAGTTATTCTAACCTTGAATTTATTTTAAAATTTTCACAAGTTTTGGACTATTCTTCAGATTGCTAAGCTTTTCCAGAAACAGTGGGACCATCTTGATACAGGCGACACCTTCAATCATCTGATGGTAATTAGAAGATTCCCATTTCATTATAATGCACTTTGGAACAGATGAGTATAGTGTAGTAAGAAAAAAAAACAACTGTTGCCCTCAATGTGTGTTCATCTGCCACCTAAATTCATTTGGTATCATCAGGATAGTTTTAAGTCTAATTTACAATTCTTTCAGTTCACTTCACAAAGTAGCAATTTTCCGGCTAGTAAGAATAATTTCATTTGGATAAAAAAGGTTTGTCACCATGAACACAGAAGAGAGAAAGAAAACGAAAAATGTTTTACTAGTGATAAATCAAAAACAACTACTGTAATTAATTGAAAAGAAATAAAACAGTGGATTATGAAACTACAGCTCTCACAAGAGTATGCTATGCTTAAATAATGAGTCTTCAGCCTTGATTTAAATCCTAAGCCAGATGGTGTTCTTTAATATTGGCAGGTGAACAATTGCATAGTTTGGGTGCCCTTAACTAATAGTTGGTTATGTAATTTTAAGGAGGCCTGAGTGTTGAGACTGCTAGATTCTAGGCAGTAATGGGTTGTGTATAGTAAGGGGGTTGGAGATGGAACTAATAAATTTAGTGGAATACAAAAAGGAAGATTTGACTTAATTGGAGGCAATTAAACTGATTTATAAACAGAACTGTAATGGTTGTACTTCAAAGTTGTGATTATGATTGTTGCTGTCATGTTTTGAATTAACTGCAGAGTAAGAACATGACCACAAAAAATTCGAACAGTCAGTTCTGTTTGAGAACAATGATTGCACTATCTTTAAAGATCCTGCAGTTTAAGATGCCAGCTTAATAGCTGAATTTTGCAATACTTAAAAGCTACACAAAATACTGTAGGTTTTAGAAAGCACAGAAATATAGCAAGTAAAAGTTATGATGATAACACCTACATTTTGGGTGAATTAACTAAATTTATTTCAAGCCTATGAAGTATTTATTTTTAAAGGTGAACAAAGCAGCAGCATATGAAAGTTAATAATCTGTTTCTGAATTACATCTGCTAATCTTAACATATAGAAAAATTTGATTTAGTCTCAGAACTGAACTCTGAGTGACACCATGTCTAACTGAGAAATGGAATGATGTCAAACTTCTAAACATATTGAAAACAATTTTATTTTGAAGGCTAAAACCATAATAATAGTGGCATTCCTTTTAAAGGAGGCTATTGGAATATCATTTACAGCATTAGCTACTGTAAATTAATTTCTTTGGTGTTGAAAACCATACTGAAATTCCTCACAAAGACTGTACAGTATTTTAGATTCAAGTTGTATGCTTATAGCTTTCTCAAAAAAGTTAGAAATTCAATTTGTTTTACTTTTGTATAATGTTGTTCATGGAATTCAGACATAAAACGCTGTAACTAGTTCACAAGAAAAATGCAATTACCCCTTTACAAATTACTACTTACATACGTAATGCATACAATAGTGTATACAATAGGGACATTCAGATTTTTTTAAACACACAAATAAAATAAAGCAGTTTCAGACCAATTAACATACATGGAAAGCAACAATATCTGTCTACTAATTTACTATTGAGCTATGGCCAGTTGACAACTGAGGAGAGAAAAACAAAAACTCTAGATAAGAGCATACCACTAGAACATAAATCTCTGGGGAGTCCATGGTCAATTAGAATAGACAAAGTCCTAGAAACCAAGGCCAACTGCCTCCCACAGCATCCTGGGTATTCTGGGGAATAAGCCAATGACAACAGAATCTTTCCATCCTTTGATTTCAAAACTCCCAGCATTTTTGATGCTTTAACCATAGGCAAGAAAACAATTTGGAAGTAGAGCAAAAGTAAAGAGAATAAAAAACAAATATGTCAATTGGTCAGCATTGTGATCTGAATCTAATTTCTCTAAAAATAGCCACTTTGAAGGAGTTATACACAACAACATTTAATCATTAATTTATAAACTATGTTAAAAAATTGATTGCGCAACTGATACAGTACCTGTGTGCTTTTTTCAAGAAACTAGTTCAAATTGGATTTAAAGGAAGGTAGTTTATTTCGGTTTAGAAATCAAACATTAGATTTCCTTTTCAGTTATCAGTGTAAATTTAATAAGGCAGTAAATAAAAAAGATAGAAAGAATATGTGTTAATAGATTAATAAACTGACTCCCCTGTATATAATTATGTGATACTTTATTTATTATTAAAGAAATCCATCAAGTTGTTGGTTGTTAATATTATGTTTATGTATTGTTATTTGTTATTTTAGATTCCATAATTGTAAGATTAGTGGATATTCTGAATACAGCTTACTTTTAATAATATATATTTCATCTATTATTGTGGAAATTTAAACCTTCAATTCATGTTAAATTGAATATATTTTTTACTGGATATAGGCTCACACCACTTTCATAGCTTTATAACTGTAATGCACACAGTAAATTGCTAAAGGATATACCATTAACACATATGAACACAGAAACTATGCTAAATATGCAGTAAAACAACCAATTTAATTTGATTAATATAATCTGTTTGTAAAAGTTCTCACACACGTGTGCATGGGAGGTAGTCAAAGGGCTTAACTGAGGGTAATATGTCAGCCTGAGGGCTGATAAAGTGCACTAACCTCTCTACTTCCTTTTCCACAGATCAGCAGAAGAGAAACTCAATTAAACCAGCACCAACTTCCACTCTGTTCTCTGGACCACGCCCTCCTACTGAACTCACTTACGCCATTCCCAGCATAGAACCACCTTTTCATGCACAGCCACTATAAAAACCCACATCCTTTTTTCATGAGTTAGTCAACTGGGACTCAGTCTTTGGTGTCTAGTCTTTGTATTTATTCATGTTGCCTGTCAATATACGGGGTGGATCCCCCAAATCCTTTTTGCTTGTTTTGTCTTTTTTATTACAGTGTTGTGGTTACCGTCAACATGGCACAGCCAGATCGAAACATGAGCGTGGAGAATTGGTGGTGTACTAAAGTGACTATTGTTGCAGGTAGAAGTCCCATTTTACTTATGTTGCCAAGCAGAGTTGTGTTGCAGTGCAGCAGTCTATTAGCCAACGAAAGCACCGTGAAGAAGCTGTCTGTTCGTACGGTTCTGCCTTTGTCCAGAAACTGCTCCATAAGCTTTATGACCACAGACTCGAAAAGTCTTTCCTCTCGGTTGTAACTCAAAACACAGTTCATAACAAAACTCAGAGTGTGAGGCAAAAATAAAACTGAATAATAAAAAAAGTGCTTTTACAAGTAGCCAAAATTTACACCGGTTGTTACAGACTCAAATCAAATATATGTTTTTTTATTATATTATAGTAATACCAATAGCAGCTGACTATTCTAAACAGACTTAAACCCACAACATTTTGGTTATAAGGCAGCAGTTCTTACCTCTGCATCATCCAAAAATACATATCAACTTTCCTTTGTTTGACATTTGAGGTTGGGTTTTTAACTCATTGACAGCAACACGTAAATTGAATTTTTTTTTCTTTGGTTATATTCTTGAATAAAAACACCCGTGTTTGATATTTGGACTAAAGTCTTCACACATTATACACTTCACGTCATTATTAGTATAACATTGAAAAAGATTCTGTTTTAGGTATGTGTTTAGCGTTTCTTGCCTGGTATTTCCTGTCATCCTACATTTACACAGCTCGTTGTAGACACAGAACATAGCAGGCTGGTTGCTGCTTGTGCTGATTGACACATTCGCAAAACAAACAATGCTGATTGAGAAGTGCGAAGGAATTTAAGGTGGCCCGGGATTATGACTTTTTTCATGGGCTTCAGGGATTCTAGTGTTATAGCATCCGGGTCATCAGAGTAGGAAGAGGAGGTTGGGGGCATGCGGTCATCATACACAATGGATAAAAGGAACTGTGTGTCATCAGCATAGCTATAGTAATTTACATTGTATTTTGAAATAATCAGGGCTAACAGAAGCATGTTGAGTGAAAATAATGATGGTCCCAAAATTGTTCCCCACGGTGCACAATATGGAATATCATGTATTTTTGATGCCCTCTTGCTATAACTGAAAAAGTATTTCCTTCTGGTTATATAAGATTTATACCAGTTTAAGGGAATACCCGAAAGCCCTAACCACTGGCTAACCCAGATTATGAGAATATCATCTATAATATTGAACGCTGCGCTCAAGTCTAGCAGATCAAGTACAGATTTTTTGCTTGTGTCTGCATGACACCTAATACTTCCATCCATCCATTTTCCAACCAGCTGAATCCTAACACAGGGTCACGGGGGTCTGCTAGAGCCAATGCCAGCCAACACAGGCAGGAACCAGTCCCGGGCAGGGTGTCATCCTACCGCAGCACCTAATACTTATCAAGAATAAAATTTTTATTAAAATAATTATTTAACTGCCAAGAAACTACATTTTCTAGAATTTTACTAAAAAAAGGCAAATTGGAGATTGGCCTATAATTGTCTAAGATAGAACAATCAAGGTTATTTTTCTTGAGCATAGGCTTAATCACAGCAGTTTTGAAAGAATCTGGAAAAATGCCAGAATCTAATGAACAATTTACTATAACAGGAACGTTGGTTATTAGTACATCAGAAACATCTTTAAAGAAGTTTGTAGGATTGGGGTCTAATATGCAAGTGAACTGTTTTAACTGAGTAATTATTATATGATATTCAGATAAACTCATTTTAGTGAAGCAACTTTGTAGAAGGCTCAGCAATTTTTTTTTCTTTGAAGTTGGTTTTATAGCAAGTCTAACATTATTTATCTTTTCTCTAAAATATACTGCTGTCAAACACGTGTGAATAGGACGACGCTGTATGGACCAAGCAAAGGTAATTCCATGCCAGGCCAGGGGGTGGGTTGGCGAAAGCTTGAGTATTCTTTGACCCATCATCTTGCTAATGGTCCGGGGAAGAGTAGAACCGGGACCCACGGGATAGAGCCAGGTGCATCTGGGAACACATTGGGGACTTATTATGGTCTCCTGAGTATGGGGACTGCGCCTAAATATCCCACAAAAGGCAAGCCTTTTGATAAAGTGGGAGAAACCGAGGCTGGCAGGTGAAAAACCTAATGGCCTGGACATATAAACCTGCTAAAGCGCGAAAAAACAGGCAATGGCTTTATGGGCTAAGGTAGTTGGCTACAACCACATAAACAATCGAGCCATCAAATAACAGAGAAGGTGGCCTGCGCTTTGTTGCTCCATCTCCTGCCTGAAAAAATCCCCCTGCCGGCCTGGGGCTATATTGATATTGTCTCGCTAGCCGAGGCAATTGAACACCTCGGGGCAGAAACCGATTTGGGAGTATCAGAATGGGAGTCGTGTGAACCTGGGTGTACTTGCGTCCCTAACATAAAGTCTCGTATCTACAATGCGAAGCATACTCGAGTGGAACCTGGGATGCATCGGCCAGCTCTGCAAACCGACAAAGGGGTCTACGGAGTGATATGGGGGGAAGCGCAGTGTGCGCTCACTAATCCTCTGGCCTTTCCACATACGGGGGAAGTGCTAGTTAATGGAATTAAGGTTATAAGTTTATGTGATTCTGGCAGTAACATTTCTATTGTTGCTTGCCATCAGTGTTACCGCGACAGTGGCTAAATATTAAAACCCGCATTATCTGTATTCATGATTATGTCTGGTTTTATAGATCCACCAACTGTTATATACGTCAGGATGGCGTACTAAAAAAGTTGACGGTGATGAATAGTCCTCCCTTCCCTGTGATATTAGGCAGAGTTTGGGTAGACATTAAAAATGGTAACACAGATGCTTCTTCCTCAAGATTGCTAGGTCTAGTCACAGATGAAGAATCAGCGCCCTCAACTTCTTCCACGCTGTGTATACACCCGGCTGGGGAGCAGAGTTCGGCCTCTGGTGATGACAGGGAAACACCCGGGATGTCTCAGCCAGATACGTCATCAACAAGCGCTGAGTCAACTCGGGATGAAACCCCGCCCTTGAGACCGAATCCGATCCCCTTACACGCCTACAGTTTCAATTCAGGCAGACCCCGGCTTCATTTAAAAGGTAGCAGTGGAATGACAACTCCCTTAAGTTTGCAAAGAATGCAGTCGTTCTAATAGATGGCCAACGCACATTACATCCGATGCCACAAGGTCCTCCCTTTGTGTTAAATAATGACCTGTTGTACTGGGTGGCAGAACATGAGGAAGACATAAGGTCACTGATGTTCGTGCCATGGGCTTAATGGCGACAAGTCTGTGAACTAGCACATACCCATCTCCTGGGAGCCCATTTGGGACCCGAAAAAACACTTGAGCGGATTATGCTCCGATTCTTTTGGCCCAGGATTAATGAGGAGGTCCACAGCTTTTGTACATCCTGTCCGAAGTGTCAATTGAGGCAGATTCCTAGGAGGGACCATGCTTGTCTAGTTCCATTACCCTAAATAGATGTCCCTTTTGAGCGTATTGGGGTCGACCTGGTAGGACACCTATAACCCTCAGCCAGGGGGTTAAATATATAATGGTCCTGGTAGATTATGCTACCTAGTTTCCGGAAGCTGTTCCGCTGCACTCAGCCACTTCAAAAGCTATCGCACAGTAATTAGTAGGGGTCTTTGTGCGAGGCGGCATCCCTAAAGAAATCCTGACAGATCAAGGGACTCCTTTTGCCTCGCAGACGTTCAGGGAGACTGCCAAGCTACTTCAAGTAAAACATTTAAAAACTCTGGTATATCATCCTCAAACCGACAATCTTGTAGAGAGGTTCTATCAAACTCTCAAACAAATGTTACGTAAGCTAATCAACGAGGACGGAAGGAACTGGGATCAGCTCCTCCCCCTCATCCTTTTTGCATATCGGGAAGTTCCACAACTCCATGGGGTTCTCACCTTTTGAATTAATATATGGACGACAACCTCGGGGCATATTAGACATTTTAAAAAAAGGATGGGAGGAAGAGGCCCTCCCGTCAACAAATATATTGGAATATATTGCACAATTACGCAATAGATTTGAGAAGATTAGACCTATATTGAAAACGCACATGGAAAAGGCGCAAGCAGCCCAGGTCCAATGCTATAACCGTGGTATGTCTCTTAGTGAGTTCCGCCCAGGAGACTGAGTCATGGTTTTAGTTCCTACCTCACATTCCAAATTACTGGCTCATTGGCGAACTTCACTAAGGAAAAGACAGCGTTTAGCACCCCTAGCGGGCACAGACAGTATTGTGTTCTCCCATTTGGATTGCATGGGGCACCTGCAACATTCCAACGTCTGGTGGACAAAGTGCTCCGTCCTCATAATTCATATAGTGCTGCCTACTTGGATGACGTTGTCATATATTCCAGCACCAGGGAGGAACACTTACAGCAGGTTCGAGTTGTATTGCGGTCACTAGCAAAAGCTGGTCTTTGTATTAATCTGAAGAAATGCTACTTTGGTTTAGTTAAAGCCAAATATTTAGGCTATCTAGTGGGCCGGGGTATGGTGAGACCACAGTGTTCTAAAATAGATGCCATTTTGAATTAGCCCCGTCCGATAAACAAGAAGCAGGTTCAGACCTTTCTCAGCTTAGCGGGTTACTATCGCCAGTTTGTACCCCAGTTTTCTGAGAGAGCAACGCCATTGACAAACGTCACAATGAGGGGGAGACCTAATCACGTGGTATGTTGATTAAACATCATAGGCTGCATTCAGTGACCTGAAAATGGCCCTTTACTTCAGCTCCTATATTGAAAGCGCTTGACTTTTCTATGCCTTTCATCCTCCAGACGGACGCTTTGGATACAGGTCTTGGAGCCGTGCTGAGCCAAAGTGTCGATGGAGTTGAACACACAAATATGTACCTGAGCCGGAAACTGCTGGATCGTGAAACCAGGCAGTGGAGTGGGAAGCTTTGGCTATTAAATGGGCGATTACTCAGCTGAGATATTACCTCTTGGGGCATGAATTCACTCTTGCGACAGACCATGCACCATTACATTGGATGGCCTTGCATGGGGAGTCTAATCCACGCATCATAAGGTGGTTTTTAGACCTACAGTCTTATACTGTAAGTATTTGGTCGTTTAGCGCCATGGTCTACTGCAAGCCAATGCCGATGCCCTCTCTCGATGCCACAACTTCTCAGACAAGTACCCCTGACCCAATGGGTCTGGGCTGAGGGGGGCCATGTCACATATGTGCGACTAGTAGGACGTTGTATGGACCAAGCAATGGTAATACCACGCCAGGCCAGGGGGTGGCAGGGTGGACCAAACCTTCTCCTGTTATCTCTACAGACCAGCCGCAGGAAAACCTGTCTGATTCCAGAATTCCGGCACCCAGAATATTACTTCCGGCACCCAGTCTGACATCCGAAGAACATCACTTCCAGTTCCCTTACGTCACTTCCTGTCTGTTCCCTTAAGGCTGCCATCTTTAAAAACCCTCAACAGTTCTGTTTTTTGGACTCTGTACTGAGAATATTTCTGTACTATTTAAAAATCTTTTGCAGCCAGAAATAATATACGGGTGGCTGCCCCAAACCTTTTTAAGTGTTTTGAGTCTATTCATTTTACAATGCACAACCCTCACTTTTAGTCTCTGAGGCCTTCAGTGCTATTGTAGCTGGGTTTAAAAGATGATCAACATTTGAAAATAAGACTCTTGGATTTCCTGCACTGTTATTAATTTCAGAAAAGTAAGATGTTTTCTCTAGGCAAACTACTTAGTTATATTTAGTTATATGAGCCTTTAGAATTTCATAATGGATTGTTAGTTTAGTCTTCCTCCATTGATGTTCTGCCAATTAAAATTGCACAGTATTACAAACCTATCATGAGCCATTATATTATTGCTAATAGGTTTGAAAATGCCTCAATAAAGGCTGCATTGTATTACGGTGCAGGATAAATGCTAAGTAAGTAGTACAGAATGTGAAACACCTTGAATAACTTGACCAAGATACCCTAAAGATTTGAAATTACTAAGACTAACATTACAGTTTAACGGGCTAGAAAAATATATTTGCAAGGCCACCCCATTCTTCTGGCAATCAGAATGAAAGAAATTATAACCCTCAAGAGCACCTTCTAAAAGGACTCTAGAACCATTTACATTTAACCATGTTTCACTCAGAATTAAATAATTCATTTTCCTATCCGTGATAAAGTCATTTATGTAAAATGTTTTAATAGTTCAAGCCCTAAAGAATGATAATAATAAAATGTCTCAGAAATAAAACAAAACCACAGAATGAAGGGCAAATTATAAACAAATATGATTCCAGATAACAGAAAAGATACAAGGTCTGAAAGAAAAAGTGTTAAGCCAAAGAAAAATAAACAAAAGTTACTGGAATTCATAATATTTACTTTCACATCCTGGATACACATATTTTCAAACCCTTTTAATAAAAATACAATGTTGCCATAAACAGCTTTACACACTTGCATGGTTTCATGATATGTTACTTCCTTTACATGAAAACTCCCATAATAGTCGTAGTGAACAGATAAGTGAATAGAAACATATTACCCCAGGTAAAATAATGCCAAGAATATGTAATAAAATGTATTATATCCAGTTTCCATTAGTTGTCATAAGCAGACTCCAGAAATGTAGAAGTAATTTATTTCTGAAATCAAAAACATTCCTGCTTTAAAGCAGAGGTATTTAGTAGGTTTTAGGTCTTTTGTTTTCACATTTTTTTGTATCAAAGCCCTGTAAACTTCATGTTTAACCACAAGAATTGGCACACTATTTTTTTGTAATTAAAAAAGGGGCTTCGCTTAAGAACATAATTAGATAGATAGATAGATAGATAGATAGATAGATAGATAGATAGATAGATAGATAGATAGATAGATAGATGCCTAACTGACACTTCAATAATAAACAAAATAATAGTCCTCAGTAACTCTTTAGGCATCTTTTTACTACTGTCTTCTACTTCCAGCTTAGCTGTATTGAGACTTCTTGGTGGATATAAAGAAAACAGAACCAAATGTTAAAAGAGTAACAATATTCCCACCATTTCAAAGAGGCCTCTTTTCATACTGAACTGTCCAGAAATACACCCCTGAATAACTGGCTCACCCCTAAATCGCCTCGATATCAATTTAATGCTGCATTATTGTTTACACATGGACAGATAATTTATTCATAGAAAGTGTTCTTGTGTATGATATTATTGCAAGATCATTAAAATGCATCTTCTAAGTATATTTCTGTGCTTTTGAGTAAGGATTTCTTTTATTAAACATGCTTTAAAAAACTGCTTTGCTGGTGCCATAGTCTAGATTCTATGACTGGTTTTGCTCTGGTGAAGATGGGTGGTCTCTTCTACTGCACAAAAATAAACATGAATAAATAAAAATTTAAAAAAGGAAATAATAACAATATGAATTCAGCAATGATTAAAAATTTTACTTGTAATGTACAACTTTATAATTTAACTGCTATAAAATTTAAATTAACATCAACATATCTGTGATCTTCACTTATACTCATTGCATACCATTTTGCACCCTTCTACAAGCTCCTATTTTACTTAGGGTTAAAGAGTTGGTGCTTGTAACCTGACAAAGAATTTAAAGCTGGCCACTGTTTTTGCAGATGATGTGTCTTTAAGCTATTCTTACAATTGTGAGATTTACATTTTAAAACAGGGATACACTGTCAAACATGTACAAAGTCAATGTTTGTATTAAATTAAAGCACTGTCAAGTGTAGCAGAAACATAATAGTTCCACACTTCACTAGTCATTTTGCCCTGATTGCCTTCAAATAACAGGCCATTGATTTTCCTTTTTACCTGGTTATGGACACTAGTGTTTTCCATCTTTCAATATGAAGTAGTAGTAAGCCCTAGACCCTGTATCCTGAAAAGAGCATGTCACCCAATTTATTTGCATACATTTAATATAGGAAACACTGCATGGCACATTTTTATTTAAAAATGCATAAAGATTAAACATTATACTTGGTGTGCTGGGGAGACAGCATAAAGAAGAAGGATGCTTCATGCCTTGACAAACTGGTGAGGAATGCAGGCTCTATTGTAAGCACGGAGCTGGACAGTTTGACATCCATGGCAGAGTAACAGGCGCTGAGCAGGCTCCTGTCAATCATAGAGAATCCACTGCATCCACTGAACAGTATCATCTCCAGACAGAGGAGCAGCTTCAGCGACAGACTGCTGTCACTGTCTTGCTCCACTGACAGACTGAGGAGATCGTTTCTCCCCCACACTATGCGACTCTTCAGTTCCACCCGGGGGGTAAACGTTAACATTATACAAAGTTATTGTCTGTTTTACCTTTTGTCTGCATTTTTATCACTCTTTAATATTGTTTTTTTATCAGTATGCTGCTGCTGGAGTATGTGAATTTCCCCTTGGGATTAATAAAGTATCTATCTATCTATCTATCTAGGAGGAAAGCCTGATGTAGTCTACAAGCATCATGTGCCATGGGAGAAGATTTGTTTTCCTGCAACACAACTATTCCAAATAAATGATTTACTTAACAAAAATAGAAGAATATAAGGCAAAAGCTCCAAAATGCAAAAAGAGGCACAAAAAAGATTTGCCTAAAAGTCAATTCAATGCAAAGCCCCAATGCACAGTCCAGTAATAAAAGTCCTAAAAAACAGGCAAGAAATACTCAGAAATAAGTAAATACAGAAAAAACAATACTCAAAAAACTCCAATCAAAGCAAATGGTTCATCCCACTTCTCAGCCTTCTCAGAGAATTTAAATAGTCTAAGGAAGGGCTCAGAAGTGGTAACATCAAGGAGCTTATGCCATTTTGGGCTCCACCCACAAGTAACACAGAACATAATTAAATTTAAACAAACAGTACATCATTTACCAAAAATAAACAATATCAACAGAAATAACATAAATATATGAAAAACAACGATACTAAGACAACAAAAACAACAGCAAAACATCTAAACATCCATTAATACATGACAGTTATGCTCAGCTATGTGCACTTCCAACTTGCTTGTTTAATTTTTTGATACTTGGCATTTAAGCAACCAATTTTAATATTTTACTTAAGTTAGTATGTGTATTTATTATTACACTAGTTTGTTCCTTCATGTGAATTTATAAAATCAGTTTTCTATTTTCCAACTCATGCACACCCTGATACACTGGTGCCTCTGTGGTTTAAAATGTAACCCATCATTGTGGAACAGGTTCTGTCTGTTTCAGAAGGAATCCCAATGCCCCATAAACATATGCCCTTCTATTTACAACAAGAATTAAACCATGTATTAAGCCTTTTAATGTTCTCTATTTTACATGGACTGGTGGATGAGACTGGCAGAACTTCAGAGAATATCACCTTGCCAGTTCTGCTCCTCAGTTTGGCACCTAAGTCTTTAAATTTGGACTGCAGCCTATGCTTACTTTAACTCTGGACAATGACAACTGGATCTACCCTAGATCTAACCAGGAACCTGTCAGGCCTTCCAGGAAGGCTCTGATACTGCAAGACTTTCTGCCTCTGGAGCAAACCTGTGTCTCAATTCCCCTAATGACAGAGACCCTCATTTTTAATACTTACTTGTGACGTGCTTTGTGACATGCGGTTGGGCCTCCTTATACCTGCCTACAACCCGAGTGTTTTCAGAGTCATAATCCAGTCCTGCTAGGTACTAAAGTGATTTCACACATCCAATACTAGGGTTGATGGACAGTGCATACCATTTACTCTACACCTATGTCCAAATGTGAGCCACCTATCTCTTTACATCTCTGGTCTGGAGTCTTTTTCTATGTCAGGTTAGGGGTGCAAACTATCTCCATAGATGACATTTGGGTCATGTCTGCCAGTTCTAGACCTACAACATAGACTTGGCACCACCTCTTCAACTCCTCCATGCTACCCTCAAAAAGTCCAATATCAGACAGGACTTGCATTAAATTGGCCTCATTATTTAAATTTGGGTTTGAACTGCTAAATTGCTTAGCCTCTTGTTATTAAAATTTAAATGAAATGAATATCATTAAGAAATTAAATATATACCTAAAGAAATTACTGTATGTATTGAACACCTGCTAGCCCCTTAAGCGCCAGTAATATTTTCACCCTTTGACTGCCTCTGTGTTTCCTTCTTTAAAGTTACTAATCATTACTCTTTCACTGCTTGCTCCTCTAGATGACTGTTTTATTATGTCTGCTCCAATCTTGTTGCTTTCTTATTTTCAAGTTCTATGCCTCTGCCTAATTTGTATTTTCCTAAAATATGTTCCTGCACTGTTAATGAACACCTATGGTCTTGCTCTCTTGGTAGCACTAACTCTTCGTGGTATGAGCACTAAGACCAGCTCTAGTAATACTTTTTACACCCTAATATATGCTCACTAAGAAAACTTGCTTAATTAATACTATTAATGGCTATGACACAGGTTATTTACTATAAATTTGCTGGCTTCTACCACTGCTTACCATGTCACGCATCAAATGATAATTTTTCTAAAGCTGAGACCTTCTTTTTACTTCTTTATCTATAAGCTCAGCCCACTACCTACACTGTACTTAAGACTTCTTTTAAATAAATGTGTTTCCTCTCTCTTTACTAGCAAGAACATTTCCTGGTATTACTGCTATTTAGTATTGTATCTAGTTAATCGTTTTACACCTATTCACCTAAGAACGTTTTTAAAAAAACTAGGACATCCTCTAGCATCCTACAGCTGTAATTGCATAGATTGATCTGTGGTGTGCCTGCTTGTTGGGCACATGCACTTTTTTTAATCCGGGGTGGAAGAGGCAGATCTGGAGGCAGAGTGGAAGTGAAGCTAGGCTTCTTCCTGCTAGCATTCCTCCATTCTATACAGGGAAACAGAAAATGTGTGAACAATCATTTTACCCCTTTCTACTACCTGTGGAAGGGCAGGGGGCCCATTTTTGAATAAATGAATAATAGACACGATTGAACTGGGGAGTGGAGCAGGTGTGAGCAATCTGCTGAGAAAGTGGCTTATCTCCAGGTTGGTGCAAGATGATCAGTTGTCTGTGCGTTGCCTTGGTCTGATGGTCTCATTATCAAACCGGGGTGGCAGCAATCAGGTGATCCCACCTGCAACTGCTCCCCAGCCTATAAAAGGAGAATGCAGGATCAGAAAGGGGCAACAGAGCAAAGGTTAAAAGAAGGAATGAGAAGCAGGCAGGAAGACGGGGCAGAGATCCTGTGCAGGTATGAGCAAGAGAGAGAGTGAATGAGGAGGCAGGCGGCTGAGCAACTCAGGAAGCTGGGGTGACCAGGTAGTGCAGACAGTTTGCAGCAGGAGTTGGCGAGGTTCAGACCCCATTGTGAGCGCCATGGTCATTGGGGACCCAAATCTTGGGTCTGGATTGGGGCAACCTGTTGTAGCCATGGAGTGTCAGGAACCCAGACCCGTAGAAGGATGGTGGTGCCCGTCACACAGCTATTCCCATGGCTGCAAGGTCCGGTCAGGATAAACTGAGGAGATGGCTGTTTTAAGAGAAGGCACCAGGGCTCATGTTTTAACTTCATTCCTTTTGATTTTAATGGATTATTTATTTATTGAAGATATTGCAACCAAGACAGAAGTGGGAGCATGGAGCCGACCTGCACCATCACACTACCCCAGTGCACACTTCAAAGTGTTCCCTGAAAGAGAAAACATATGTACACACAAACGTATATATGTACATTTACATTATATATCCATCCATCCATTATCCAACCAACTATATCCTAACTACAGGGCCACGGGAGTCTGCTGAAGCCAATCCCAGCCAACATAGGAGGGCACAAGGCAGGAAACAAACCCCGGTAAGGGTGTCAGCCCACTGCATATATATATATATATATATATATATATATATATATATATATATATATATATATATATATATATATATATATATATGTATATATATGAAAAGATTAGCAAAATCGTGCAACGTTTTCATGTGACATTATCATGCAACGTTCATTTTTCTTCAAACCATACGTCTTAGAGTATACATCTATATAAGATTTTTTTGTCTTCATTAGGAAAATACAACAATGACACATCCAATTTAACATGCATCTGTCAAACAAAATACCTTATATACATCTGCTCTGCTAAGAACAGTAGTAATTCAGTTGTGTATTAACAGTTGACAAATAAACCCAATATAATGGCACATGCTTACAATTTCTAAAACTTCATAAACATTCAATTGCTGGAAAAAATCATGTGCCATCTAGTCACTGTGGTTGAACATGATCAGAGCAGACTCCTCCATACACACACAGAGGTCTTTTGTTTATATACAGTATGTCCAATATGTGACTGTACATCCAATATTACGTGGAGCAATGTAATGGTGTATTGTGTATGTGTGTGTGTGTGGGCGTGTAAGCCATATTTTGATATGGGCTGTTTTGAAATTTTCTGATATATTGCACTTTGCACTGTTTCTTTAGCAACCTGCAAACGAAAATTCATAATTTATCAATTATATAATGTAATGACCTTATGTGTTGGTTTGTTGAATATTGTTTGGGATGGAAAAGCACATTTTGTTGTATTTTACAATCTTAATTTTGGCTGAGTTCATTTATCACTATAATGTGCTTATGATTTCAGATTATCTTCAATGTACTGTACATTGATATGTTTTATATGTTTAATTTTTATACAAATTTTACACCTTAGACAGAAATGTTCTTTTTTCTTTCTTTAAAGCAGTTGGAGAGAAAATTATTTGCTTTCTCATTATTATTATGGTAAATGTTCTTACAGAAAAACAATGCACATTAAACTCTTTGCTGTTCAGCCTAAAGTTGCAAAAGAACACTTACATTTTAAATTAAAGAACACAATTTATGTTTATTTAATAGTAATTATTTAAAGTAAAATATGAATACATAAAACATATTACTATACTTCAGCTTTTTAACATTACTGTCAGAAACTTATTAAAATTTAAGATAGTTAATTTTCAAATAATTCTGTCAATCACGTTGCGTTTTTAAACCAACTTTTGATCTAATTTTTATTGGGGGTGAAACTTGACAAGGCAAGGGATTTGCACTGGATTTACACATATATAGTTTCATTTAAGTCACCAAGGTCATCTTAATGACGCTTATTGCATTTGCCACCCAGCTTTTGCGAACCACATTCAGGAGGATTGGGAGTGAATTTGTAGAGGTTACATGAACTTCAAAAGGAGGTCTAATTTACATTCTTTAGCACAGACTGTGGGATTTGATTTAATGAGCTCAGTAGACTTGTTAGAAAGCTGACTCCTACTTGTGTGAACTCAGGAGAAAACAGCAGCTGTCTTGTACCAGTAGGCTTTCTTGTCTTTTGCTAGGGTCAGCAGAGCAGAGCACTGAAAGAGGCCATGCTAAAGTTATTTGATACACATAAAACAGGTGAAAAAGATGCTACATGGCATATTTAACTCTTTAGAATATATAAATATCTATCCAAACTATATGGTTATCCAATAAAAATTTACAGTCACATTTAAAATCTATACAATGACATTGTAAATTTGCAGCTTAATTTCCTATAGCAATAAAAAAAATATTTAAGTAATATATGTCTGAGAACATAGTTTAAATTTAACTTATACAATTTGAATTAGTATAGGAGAATAAAGCAGTAAAGTAAGCACCCACTGGTAAAGGGTTCACTATGCACTTGTTCTTAGGAAAGAACTTAAGCATTTTACCACTGTTAAAGGAAAGAATTCCATGATGGCACAGTTGAAATATTGCCAATAAAGACAGAGATGACAATATAGGTGTGCTTATTTTAAAGAAACAGAGGAAGGAGAAATAGGAAGAATATATAGTATAAAGGAAGAGACAATAAAATAAAATCTGATGTCCTAGTATGCCTTAATTTAACAGGTGAGTTGACTAGCAACCTCATCCAGTCCCTTACTACCACACTATTTACAGTCCCTGACTAGAGCCAGGTCTGGGGAGATCGCTCAGGTTTTTCATCTCCTTTATCTTAGATATAGGATCGAAAAACCTGGAGGGAGATGTATAGTCCTAATCATATAATCGAGAGCAAATAATAAAAGGAAAAAAGCCCCATGTCATACATATTATATGATTACTTTATTGAGTGAGGAATAGTTTTAAATCAATTAGGCTCTTTAGGTATGCATTATCATATGCTTTTTGACATTTTTTTATCCCTTTAGCCCAAAAAGAAATTGTGTCTGCACCTGTGTCTTTTAGGCGATTGTCGCGAATTCGCATCAAACCGCTTGCAGGCTGAATGCAGCCGAGGTGGCACATGTATCCCGCTAATGCCGGTTGCTGCGTATTCGATACGTTCCAAGGATTGTATTGAAAGTGCTCTTCATCCCATCTAGTGGTCATAGTGAAAACTACAACCGCCTGGTGGAACCGAAGTGTTGCCGTTTCCGTGCGCATGGATTTTGGGTGCTTACTTCGAGAAATTTTCCACATTTGAGATAAACTGCGCTAAGATAAAAATACATATAAGCTTATTGTTTTCTTCTATTGCTGATATTTCAGAATAACCAACTTGTGGCGAAAATTCCGGAAGTTATACGCCGTTTTCGCCATGTTGCTTTTTCACTACATTCGGCAATAACGGCTGCATATGAATAATATTGTATTTAGGTGCAATATCGTAGAAATTCAAATTCCTTTACATAGATTTCAAATGCTTTGCATTTTGATCCTAGTTAATTTCTAGAATTAATGTAAAAATAGCATACTGAGATATAAATGCAACTTCTGCCCTTTATTTTGAGGCAGAAGTAAATCAACTTTCTAGAGGAAGCGAACTGGTTGACTTCAAATCAGGGTTCCACAGTTGAAAGTGATGACAGCTGTCTCAGTGACAGTGGGGATAGCGATGAAGACTACAAACCTACACCTTTATCAGAAGGTGATGTTTCTGAAGATGAAAGCAGCAGTAATGAGAGTACTGACTATGAAAATAGCAGTGATGAAGACTCTGACAGCAATCATGATGTACCTGCTAGCACCAGTGCTACTGGTGCAAGAAGGTGACCAGCTGCTACTGCAAGGAGAACACAGCAAAAGGTAGTGTGGAAGACAGTGCAACAACATAACTCTGCAAAAGACATTCCAGTTGGGCAAGCTGCTCTTCCTGATGCTGATGAAATCAGACTGCCCATTCAATACATCAGAGACTTTTTTGATGCTGATCTTTTGGATAGTATTGCAGAACAAAGTAATCTGTATTGCATGCAAAAAAATCCAAATAGTGTCCTCAAATTGGATCAAAATGAATTGGATCAAATGTTTAAAGTGCAATGTTCACCTGTGCCTCAACAAGAACAACTACTTTTGAGAATTCCATGAGTAAGACTTTTTCTCCTCATGTGACCTGTTGTTAATTTCTTGACATTCTACTGATTTTTGGAAAATTTTTGTAATTTGGATTGTTGACTGGAGGAACTGATCAATAACAGCATCAATAAAATAATCTACATACCTGAGAGTGGAAAATTTGTTTAATTACTATTATACACAATTATACCTAATGTCGCTAATTTGCATCATACCTAAATTTATATCTAATATATGTGCTATATTCAAATTAACAATCTCCACTTAATTTAGCATCTATTTGACAGTAAAAACACAAATTTTTTTTTTATATAATTGTAAATAAATTCAGGCAACAAGGGGTTAAAGGAGCTCTGTGAGATGTCTTACAGATTTTTTTTTATTCAAAATAAGTGAATTGCCAAAAAATAACCAATATTTGTCGTACCTTCAGTCTCTGCGTTTGGCAGTGTATTCTTTATTTTTTACACATTTACATTATTGTTCCAGATTACCCCATTTTTGACCATTTTCCTTTTTAGGCTGTGGATACTCCCACTCCGTTTCCAATTTGCAGCCTGGTAGGCAAAGATGGCCTCCAAAGCCATCCTCCATCTCTTTCTCTTGATTTCACATCCTTTTATTAGAAAGCTACACTCATCTGTGTTGAGTCAGTTTTAAACAGCCTTCTGGGATTAGGCGAGAAGTCCTTGTGGCATCTTCTCCTCCCTTATCTGTACCTCACAGGTGTTACAAATGCAGGGTTTCACAAAACTCAAGAAAAGGTTCACTTAAAAACTAGGCCTCATAGCTTCAGTAAGGCATAGAAACAGAATCAGTGACAAACTTGAGAAGCATTCTGCCCAGGTAAAAGTAGGCTCAAAAACACATAATGGGTTATTGAGTGTACAGTAGATTGATGTTGCCCCATGTATGTACAGTATGTACGTATATACAGTATATGTATATATGTGTATATATGTATATGTATACATATGTGTATATATATATATATGTATATATGTGTGTATATATGTGTATATATATTTGTTGTCACACATGTGCGCTTGGGAGTCAACCGAAGGGACCAGAAAATTCCAATCCCACACCTGGCCGGGAAGCGGCAGGTTGTGCTAAACCTCTCTATTTTCTCTCAGCAGACCAAAAAGGAGAAATCCTTCCTGTCCCAGCCCCGAAGATGTCACTTCCTGGGAACAGACTATAAAAACCCATCATCCTTCATATCTAATCAGTTCTAGTTTGGACTCGAACCTTGTACCCAACTAAAAGCCTTTTGCAGCTGGGGAAACTACACTGGTGGCTGCCCCAAACCTTTGTTGTGTGTTCAATCATTTATTTCACAGTGTATATATGTGTATATATATGTGTATATGTGTATATATATATGTATGTATATATGTATATACTGTATATATGTGTATATATTGTGACCGGCAGCCAGGTCCCATGCCCGGCCAGGACGCCCCTTCAACACTGAATCCGGGGGAGCAGCCATGGTAAGCACTCTACATTCCCCAGAATGCTTGGTGGCAGCCTTCCTGGGTTACATCGGGGCCACAAGTGTGGGACTTCAGGACTCAGACCTGTTGGGCTCCATGGTCACCACCCAGAGGAATGCAGCCACATCCAGAGATGCAGCCTAATTAGGCCAATTAACAACCTGGAGCACTTCTGGGAGGGCTACAAAAAGAGCCTGCAGCCACTACTCAGGAGCCAGAATCGGGAGGAAGAGGACGAGGTTGCCTGGGAGGAGTGGTGGGGCCAGAGGATTGTGTTGTGTGGAGTTAAGTGCTTGTGGGGCTGTGTATTGCCTGTGGGATTCATGGGGAACACGTGCCCCACAGGTGAAGAAAAATAAAAGTCTTTGTGCTTTTACACGTCCCTCTAGGTCAGTCTTTGTCAGGTTGGGCGCAATATAGCGCCTTTATATTACAATATGTACAGTATATATATATATATTTGTGTGTATATGTTTAGGGGGATATACTGTATATATCTGGAAAAGCTTCTTTGAACAGCAACACAAAAATAGGCATGTAAGCTTTTAATAATTACTTATCCATGACATATTGAACTGGATGCTGCTTTTTAGGGAATCTAAAGTAAAACTCCATAAAATGACTGGCCATCATTTAACAATAAGCAGAGATTGTGCTACAGATGAGACTTTGGATTCTATATCAGGTTCCTTTCTGAGGCAGTGTTCCATACCTTTTGTGAATCAATTGAAACTTCTGCACAACAATTGGTGCACTGACAAAAGCACAGAGAGCAAGTCTGAATGAATTATCAAGTGCAGGCCCTCAGCAGTACTGTAAATTATAACTGATCAATGAGTTATTTATGGACCGTTGCCCTGCAGCTTCTGGCCTCAAGGAAAAGGTCATTGCAAATAACTTTCAGATTAGCATGTCAACAGTCAACAGAATTTCCATTGCGTGGACTATTAGTTTTTGGTCTTGGGTTCAGTACCCATATGCATGTCCTGTGAAAAGCTGCATTCTTCACTGCCAGAGAGGTTCATGCAATACAGCCTCAGAGTTTTATTGGACTGCGTGGAAGTAAAATGCAAGAGCCCAACATCTCTGACCCTTCATATAATGATTTTCTTTTACAAAAACAGTACAACATTTAAAAGATTTTTGCTGTTGTCCCCTGTGTTGCCTAATGGTTAATGACCAGGGAGCAATGTACTCAAAAATAAATGAATAAGCAGATGCATCAATGCAAAATGTAAAGAAGCTGATCCATGTACACATGCTATACAAAGGTGCCCTTTGCTTTATTAGATGTATCCACAAATGCATGTTTAGTAGTCACTGCATGTAGATAAATAACTGAAAAAGATAAATACATGGATGTTGGTATTAAATTGTTTTTTTTTTTATTGTAATAATCATTTAGTTGATGGCACCATACTCTTGGGGCTATGAATATATAATTATTCAGTATACTGTACATTTTTGGAGTAAAAAATCAGTCAGTCAATTATTATCCAACCTACTATATCATAACACAGGGTCACAGGGGTCTGCTGGAGCCAATCCCAGCCAATACAGGGAGCAAGGCAGGAACAAATCACCTGGCAGGGCGCCAGCCCACTGCAGGGCACAATCACACACACACACACCAAGCACACATTAGGGTCAATTTAGGATCGACAATGCACCTAACCTGCATGTCTTTGGACTGTGGGAGGAAACCAGAGCGCTCGGAGGAAACCCATGCAGACACAGGGAGAACATGCAAACTCCATGCAGAGAGGACCCGGGAAGCGAACCCAGTAAAAAATCAGTTGACATGTAATTCTTAAGCAGTAAATTTGTAGTTATATATTGTGTAAAATCTATTCAAGAATTCTTATAATTTTAATTTTGTATTTAAGCACTATATTAACTGCTTTCATTTCCTACTACTCCATTAATTGGAATTGGTCAGACAGGTATATATTGCTAGAGTACTATAGCAATCCCACTTTTGTCTACCAAAAAAGCAATACTTAAAGTTATTATCAGCAGAACACAAGACAGCACGATGCAATAATCTATTTGACAGTTGAGTATAAATTAATATAATATGCTACAAATCAGTATTTACATAAGTGTGTGTGCATGTTAATTAGAACAATTGTGACAACAACAGACCACTCAGCCTTCTGATTTGAAGGTCCCTAATGTCCTTTCCACCACACTATTTGGTAAATTTTTCCATGTGTCTTTCTTTGTGTGAATTTTCTAACATTTGTGAAAAATCTGTTCCTATCAGGGCTTCCAGCCATGTCCCCATTTTTTAAAGAAAAATGTATGTTAAAGCAACATCTGGAATAAACTGCACCATCGCCTTCATAATTTTAAACACTCCAATAATGTTACTATTAATCTCTGTAAACTTAAATTGAAAGATTTCAACTCATTCAATCTCACCTCACAGGTCCTATGGCTCAATCCCAGAATCAGCCTTGTCACTCTCCTCTGGACTTTATCTAACGACACTACTTCTTTTTTTAAATATGGAGACCAAAACTATACACAGTACTCCTGGTGAGGCTTCACTATTGCGACCTAAGCATAAACTCATTTGACTTGTACTCATCACATCATCACATATATCCTAACACCCTATTGGCCTTCTTAATTACTTCTGAAAACTATCTTGATGTAGATATAGACAAGTCCACTATAACTCTTAGATCAAGTTTCAGACCTCCCTTTGTGTATTCTAATCTAACATTTTTATTTCTTAAATGTAATAACCTTAAATTTACTTACATTGAATTTTATCTACCCAAGCCTGTGTGCTATCCAAGTCCCTTTGTGTTAAGAGATACACAGTGTGTATGAAGATTATTGTGAAAAATCACAAGACCAAGACATGTTTCTTTAGACAAAGTTCTTCTTAGGAACAGCAAAGGATCAACACCAGGAGATCATAATCAAACAGACAACCACGAATTCATAGGGCAGAACATAAATCAGTACTTGAAGTCAAAAACAAGAGAGAAACCAGAAAACAAATCTAGCACCAGGGCCTACTGGACATAATTAACTACCTAGAATTAAAACAAAATATATTCTTGACTTAAAAAAAAAAAATCAAATACTGCTTAATACTATCTAAACCTCTTCCTAAGGTGCACACTCTGGATTCAGCTATCAGGTTTGAAGGGAAAATGCTGCTACCAAAGACCAATTTTGTGGTAACACCACCAATAAAAAAGGACCCCTCTTCCTAGAACCCAGCATATGATACAGTTCATATTTGTGATTCCTTCCAATTTCAATCAGAGAAGAAGGTGCTGAAATCACAGAAAAGTGGCTCCTAGATCGTTTTCTAAAGGTGTCCTGTACATGTCTGAAAGAATGAATGAGATTTAAAATGAGCTGGCAGTGAGAGAGGATATGTCACTGGGGCAATCCTCTTTACAATTGAATACAAACAAATGTGCCGTCACTAAAGTTTATAAGCCAGAACTTTTAGGCAAATGTCTTGACTTGCAAACCACTGCTTCTGTCCAGCTTTGAATATAAGATGTTACTATCTTATATAACATATTCACAGTTTCTAATATCAGACTTTTATTGTAATGATAACAATTTATTTGAAAAATAGAAAGTGGATGCAACTAATTAGTGTTAGAAAAATGCTGTGATAAAGCAGCACTCATACAAACTCTGGATGCATTCACTTTAGTCTGAAAGAGCAGGAAATTATCCAGGTGACATAAAATGAGAGCAAAAGTAAACTTTGCTTTTAGAGTTTCAAATATCGACTGTACCTCTGGGCACCAAATCCTTTTTTTACTACCTTTTATAATAACCCAAAAAAAACTTATGAATGTTGGAACTCGCATTTTTTTTACAAATTATTTGTTAATCCAGACATACTAACATATGTTACATAAAATAAGTGGGACAGAGCTTTCAGCCAAAACACACAATGGCATGGAAACGAGAACATGTAAAGCCACTTTTACAATAAACTGAAACTGAATTGAGAGATAGTAATGCCAATGTCTGTGTTCACTATCCATGTCATCAGACACTGATGGAGAAAGTGAAACTGATACATACAGTAACATATGACTGAAACACCTATCAAATGCCTGGTGATTTCAGTCATGTGAAGGTTCACTATGATGCATGTAGGTTTGTGACAAAAAGGCAAAATGATTGTGATAAAGTGGAAGGGCAAAAAAGATGTTAGCCCCCTAAGCAATGTTCACAAAGCAGCAACTGTGAATGTTTATATCAGAGAAAATGTGGAAGTCACTAAGCCTTGTGCTACAATAGCCTACAATAACACCAACGGTGGCTTTCATCATGTAGGTCAGGCACTGACATCTGACCCTCTCATGTGCAAGCAACAGAAAAATATTAAGTAAGGAAAGTGTGCAAATATGCTTCCACTGTAACAAGTGTGTTGGCAATTGTTTCAAAACATATCACGTGAAGAATGTGTAGTAAAATTGCTTCCATATAGCAGTGGACACTAGGCATATCTTTCCTACTGTATTTACACTGACATTTTTGTATGAAATGTCACACATGATACCATTTTTTCTAGTTGAAAAAAAATTCAATATTATTGACATGTTTTTCCAGGGTAAATATAATGCTATGTAAGTTAACCAAAAGTAAGCTAAAGAATTTAAAGTCTTGAGCCTTGATTCAGAGACGGAAGCTGAGGTGTCTTTAATATTAATGAGCAGATCTTTCAGAACACTGTTTATTGTTATAATTTTAGGAAGGTCAGCATCATGAAATCAAAATATACTGTACATACAGTCAAAGACATAACATGCAAGGTAAAAGACAGGGTGTGGTGAAATGATTAGCACCTTCATGTATAGCAAAAAGGGTTTTAAAATTATCTCAACAAGGATTTTAAAATTAACTTTAAACTTAACTAGACGCCAGTGAAGTAATTTTAAGAATTTAAGATTTGTTTCTAAATTTTCAATTAGATTGATCTAATTTAATGAATTAACTACAAACGCTTAGCACTTAATCTTTTTCTTTTTTGCTTTTTCTGAGTAGTAGTTGTCTTTGTTTCATTAATACATTTCTCCCTTGAGAGGATAAGGAAATAGTTACATATTTATTGTTAGTTTTTATTCTGTAACTCCAAATGACTCATTTTATATTTGGCAAGGAAGTTTTAACCAAAAGAGCTAGTAGACAATTCCAAGTGAGATTTATTATATATTTGTTCAGGCAAACGAAAAAAAAAAAATTCCTGCAGTGTGCGTATGCATGCCATATTTACCTCTTTATCATCTACAAGGAAAATTTCCATTCCAGAGAAAGCTTGAGACATAATGGTCAGCATGCCAATAAAATATGACACTTGTGCTAATCTGCAAGCTATTGGAAAAAACACCTACACAAGGATTCCATTACTACATTGATTAGGCAGCAATGCATTTCATCTTGAATAGACATTATGAACCATAACGGTCTGCAAACAAGTCAGTTCAAAGTGCTTAGCCAAGCTGTACTGATTTCATCCAAAAATACAGAATTATAAGAAACAACAATTAGACATTTAATCTTTGTATCATATTGTAAATATTGTAAATAAATAAGTGGATTTCAGATATTACAATTATCCTGCAGTTATTGTCAAATGACTGAAATTAAAATTATGGCAAACAGATGTTATTCTGAATGAAACAAAGCAGAGTAATACTGTATCTCTGTTGGTGCATTCTTTGATGTGTATATACTGCACTGCAACTAAAGTTACTTTACCACATTTAATGATGCTGATTGTAGAAAAAATTAACAGCATTGCCACATTGTGCACCTGTTATGCAGATTTTTGGCAAACTAGCTTAATGTTTTTAGTGATTGCACATGTCCAAGGAGCTGCACAGTGACACTGTTGTGTAATTTTAAAGTAACTAAAAACAGATGAAGAAAAATGATCACACCCAAAAATGATGTTTTCATGACATAAGTTATATTAATATCATTTTTTAAAAAATATTGTTACTTCCTTTTTTCTTCTGTTTATCTTACTGCAGCCTACATATTTTTAAGATGATGCAATATTTTATTAAGTTCAACTCCTGTATATGTTTCTATAAACTGAAACTATCAAGGTTAAAATAAATTCAAAACAATGTTCCTTTTATATATTAGTATATATAGCCCATGCAATATATACATATGTATAAATATGTATGCATTGTTGCAAAAACCAGACAAGTGTCATACAAAAGTTTGGGACAGCCATCCATATATTGGTATCCTGGCTGCAAAGTTGCAAAAATGTATAACAGCACTGATGTGCACAAAACCGAGTCCAAAACAGAACTGAGGGAATAGGGAAAAAGTGGAGGCTTTTAAAGGGGAAGAGAGGAAGTGAGATCAAAAGGGATCAGGCTCATAGGGGTCTTCAACCATAGGCTCGAGCCCAGACGTGACATCACAAGGGCCGGAGCCAGCAAGGTCTTCTTCCATAAGCTCGGACCCGGAAGTGATGTCAAAAGGGCCAGGTGGAATCTCCCATGAATGGACCGCAGGAAAGGGAGAAAAAGAGTCAATGCACTCTACCACATCCCAGTCTGATTTGGAATTGCCCTTACTCAAGCCCTTTAGCTGCCTCCCATGCACACGTGTGTGACAGTATATAGACACCACTAATTTTTTCAAGTTTAAGATAGATGGATAGATAGAAATTCTGACTTTTTACAGAAGCTCTTTGAAAAAAAAATTATATATATATATATATATATATACTAGCAGAATACCAGGCTTGCCCATGAGAAGTAGTGTTTTAAAGAAGGTACGAAAAGAAAAGGAAAAATTTTAAAAATAACGTAACATGATTGTTAATGTAATTGTTTTGTCATTGGAATGAGTGTTGTTCTCATATCTATCTATATATATCTCTATCTATCTATATATATATCTCTATCTATCTATATATATATACCTCTATCTATCTATCTATATATATCTCTATCTATCTATCTATCTATCTATCTATCTATCTATCTATATATATATATATATATATATATATAACAAAATACCCTCGCTTGGCAGCGGAGAAGTAGTGTGTTAAAGAAGGAAAGAGAAAGAAAAGGAAACATTTTGAAAATAACGTAACATGATTGTCAATGTAATTGTTTTGTCACTGTTATGAGTGTCGCTGTGATATATATATATATAGCAAAATACCTGCGCTTCGCAGCGATGTCATGTGTTAAAGAAGTTATGAAAAAGAAAAGGAAACATTTTAAAAATAATGTAACATGATTGTCAAAGTAATTGTTTTGTGTATTTGGTGGCAGCGTCACAAAGTTGTTTTCGTAGCTGCATCAGAAAATGTACCACGACGCCTGACACGCCTCCTTTTACTGTTTTCTCACAGCTTGGATTGCTGCTGTCATATATATATACACACACACATACACACATACATACATATATATATAATATACATATATATACACATACATATCTTCATATCTACATATCTATATACATATCTACACACACAAATTATATATATGTGTGTATGTATGTATGTATGTATGTGTGTGTGTGTGTGTGTGTGTGTGTGTGTGTATATATATATATATAATCTAGATAGGGTGTGTGTGTATATATATATATATATATACACATACATACATATATATACACATACATATACTTGTGTGTATGTTTGTATGTGTCTATATGTGTGTGTATAGCTTTGGTCACTGAGTGCAAGGGAAAATAATGAAATATAGTCTATAAGTTATTAAACAGTAAAACATTAACGTTTTAAGAAGTACAGGTACATTGAGCACTACTGGAGTGGTTGCGGGTAAACTACATTTTAAAGACGGTGTAACAAAACAGTTAAGTACTAACAGCAGCTAAAATGTATATGGATCATCTCTCGATAGTAGATTCCTTTTGAAAGGCGCTACACGATGGCTGTGGTATAGAAATTACATTTTCTATGTGAACGTTCAAATTTGTGCCTCTGGTAATGTGCCTTACCGCAATTAAAGAAAATTATTTTTGTGTCCTCTGCCGTGTTAAGAGAGAAAGGCTTTGGTTTGGGATAAAAGGAAAAAAGGTGTAAAGAAAGGAAAGTTGCCTTTTTCTTTTATATAGTATAGAGAGATGTGTTCGCTGACGTTATGATCGCCTTTTGGCGACAGTCGCGGTGGGTCTTGTGTAGACTGGTGAGACGCCCCTGCCATTAATCGGCTGTGATGGCACTGTGAGTCCTCCACTCATATGCGTGTGTTCATAATCCGAGCTGAGGACCTGATAATCGTATACGTGCAAAAGAAAGTGTGAATCGCCTTAATATTATTTTGCCGTGGTGTAGAAAAGGGGTCCCGTGTTTGCACTTGTCTGGGCTATAGCTCAGGGGGCGGATGAAAAAAATTAAAAGTGCTCACTTTGACTTAAGGCAGAAGCGCAGTCAGCGTCTCAAAGGCCGGCACAGCTATGCACGCGCTGGCTGCTCGACTTTTGCTGGGCAGGAGACCCCTTTGTACACACGCTCATGATATCAAAAGTCTCAGCGCTCTTTGGAGGTAATTCATATATTATATATATAGCAAAATACCCGCTACCGAGCGGAGAAGTAGTGTGTTAAAGAAGTAATGAAAAAGAAAAGGAAACATTTTAATAATAACGTAACATGATTGACATTGTCATGAGTGTTGCTATCATATATATTCCTGCCTAAATAAGTCACCCTCGCTTCGCTCTTACTTTTTTACCGTTCATTTAATCATGGCTAGTGGCGGAAAAATTATAAAATGGAAGGAGGATGGCTTTACCAAAACAATTATTGATGGCTAATCGATTATTCATAAAGCTTGAATTGGTGATCTTTTTTCTGTGTTAACCTCATATTTTTCATACTTCTTCTCAAACTAAGGTGGTGCGAGGGTAAAATGAATCGGGATGCGCTGATCAATGTAATCGGTGTACCAGGAAATCATGCATTGACAAAAGCTCCCCTTTGCTTGTAATGCAAAGTGTGATTAAATGCATTATTTTTCAACGCGTTATGGAGCACATGCATCGAAGCTTCTCAGCTGTGCTTGTGCTAAGAAAAGGAAAGATTTTAAAAACAGCGTAACACGCTTGTCAATGTGACCTTTTGTAAGTAGTGCCTGGAGGATTCAGTGTGTTGAAACTCTAGAGACAGCGTGTGTATTAACTTGAGGTAAATGGGAGGGGAGATGATGACGTGACTCCCCACCCGCCTTAACTGTCAATCCCCCACAAACACAGTCTCTCGGAATTTGCATAAGCACACCCCTTCACCTACAATTTTAACTTAGTTACAAAGTGATCAAAACTCTCGCTTATATCCTGCCCTCTCATTAAACTTGTATCCCACATTACCTGTGGGCATGTGAAACGCCAGCGGTAGCCTGTCTATGAACTTAATTTAAAGTTTAGGTTTACACCTTGCTTTCTTTCCGAGGTAGCAGCACTCATGAATATGGTAGTATATGCCACTCGCTCGCTTCTTATTGTTTCGCTGCCTTCTCAATTATATAATGCATGTTTTCTTAAGCGCTTTTGTAGGTCTTCCTGGTTTTCTACGCACTGCGTTGACAGTCAGTTCACGTGATTACGTGGGAGGCGTGATGATGTCACACGAAACTCCGCCCCCTACGTCTTTGCAGCTCTACTCCATTACAGTTAATGGAGAAAATACCTTCCAGTTATGACCATTAGGCATAGAATTTCGAAATGAAACCTGTCCAACTTTTGTAAGTAAGCTGTAAGGAATGAGCCTGCCAAATTTCAGCCTTCTACCTACACGGGAAGTTGGAGAATTAGTGATGAGTGAGTGAGTGAGTGAGTGAATGAGTGAGTGAGGGCTTTGCCTTTTATTAGTATAGATATATATATATATATATATATATATATATATATATGAAAGAAAAGAATGTCACAAAAGCCACAATGAGACATAGCAAGGTTTAGGGCAGCCACCCGTATAATTTGGTTTCCTGGCTGCAAATTGTCTTTTAAATGATAGCATTGCTGTGCACAAAACCGAGTTCAATACAGAAATGAGGGAATAGGGAAAAGGTGGAGACTTTTAAAAGGGAAGACAGGAAGTGAAGTCAAAGGGGTCGAGCTTGTGAGGGTCTTCTGCCATTGGTGCGAGCCCGGACGTGACATCACAGGGACTGGAGCCAGCAAGGTCTCCTTCCATTGGCTCGGTCCCAGAAGTGTTGTCCAGAGGACCAGGTGGGATCTCTCGTGAATGGTCTGCAGGCAAAGGAGAAAAACAGTCAGTGCACTCTGCAGCTCCCGGTATGTCTTGGAACTGCCCTTACTCAAGCCCATTAGCTGCCTCCCATGCGCACGTGTGCGACAAGGCCCCCCCCTCAGCCCAGACCCGTCGGGTCGGGCGACCCTGACTGAGCGGTTGTGAACCCGAGAAAGGGCATCAGCGTTGGTGTTGAGAGTACCCCGACGATGAATGAGCGAAAACTTGTACGGCTGGAGGTCAAGAAACCACCTGGTGACCGGTGGATTCAACTCCTTGTGCAGGGCCATCCACTGCAAAGGGGCATGGTCTGTGACAAGGGTGAATTCCTGGCCCAGCAGGTAGTACCTCAGCTGAGTAATCGCCCATTTAATCGGCAAAGCCTCTCTCTCCACCGCCGCATACCTGGTCTCCTGGTCCAACAGTTTTCGGCTCAGGAACATACTGGGGTGTTCCGCACCATTGACGTTTTGGCTCAGCACGGCCCCCAGGCCAGTGTCCGAAGCGTCCGTCTGGAGGATGAAAGGTAAGGAAAAGTTAGGAGCATTCAAAATAGGTGCGGACGTAAGGGCCTGCTTCAAGTCACTAATTGCAACACCTGTCTTTTCAGTCCATACTACAATGTTTGGGGCCCCCTTCTTTGTCAAATCAATCAAGGGCGCTGCTCTCTCTGAGAACCGGGGCATAAACTGGCGGTAGTACCCCTCTAACCCGAGAAAGGCTTGGATCTGCCGCTTGGTTCACGGACGGGGCCATTTCAAAATGGCATCTACTTTGAAGCACTGTGGCTTCACGGTACTCCGACCCACCAGGTAGCCTAAATATTTGGCTTTTGCTCAATCCAAAGAAACATTTCTTGGGATTAATCCGAAGTCAGGCCTCACCAAGTGTCCGAAATACCGCTTTTACCTGCTGTAGGTGTTCCATCCACGTGCTGGAATAGATGACCACGTCATCCAGGTAGGCAGCACTGTTTGATTTATGAGGGCTGAGCACTTTGTCCACCAGACGCTGGTAGGCAGCTGGAGCCCCGTGTAACTCGAATAGAAGGATATGATACTGCCAGTGTCCGCTAGAGGTGCTAAATGCGGTCTTAATCTTGCGGAGTCTGTTAAAGGAACCTGCCAGTACCCCTTTGTCAAGGAACCTGCCAGTACCCCTTTGTCATGTCCAGTGTGGTCAAATATTGAGCCTGTCTAAGCCTCTCGACGAGGTTGTCCACTCGTGGCATTGGATAAGCGTTTCATTGGGACACTTGATTAAGCCAACGGAAGTCATTGCAAAACTTCCAACTTCCATCAGGCTTAGCGACCAATACAATGGGGCTGGACCAGGGACTATGACTCTCCTCGATTGCACCTAGGTCCAGCATGTGTTTGATCTCAAGCTCCACTTCAGCCCTTTTTGCCTCGGGAAGACGATACGGGCGTTCTCAGACTCTAACCCCAGGTTCTCTCACAATGTTGTGTTCAACCAGAGATGTCCATCTGGGGTTTTCACTCACTGCCTCCTGGACAGACAGGATAACTGTTTCCAGCTTTCGGCATTGTCCAGGACTTAAATCCACACCGAAGTTAACGCTAGCAAGAGCAAAGCCTGAGCGGGGCTGACTGGAGGAGGGATTGGGATCCCTGTCCTTCCACGTTTTCAGCAGGTTTACATGATAGACCCACTCCGTCGGCCGACGATTGGGTTCACTCACCAAATAGTCGACGAGTCCTTTCCTCTCCTTAACTTTGTAGGGGCCTTGCCAATGGGCAAGCAACTTAGAGTGGGAGGTAGGTATTAGGACCATGACACGGTCTCCCGGGTGAAACTCCCGGAGAGACGTGCCATGGTCGTAATATCGGACCTGTGCTGCGTGGGCCTTTTCCATGTGACTTTTAAGGAGGGGCTGAATCTTACCAAATCTATCGCTTAATTGAGCAATATATTCCAGTATGTTTGTAGAGGGAAGACCCTCTTCTTCCAATCCTTCTTTCAAAATATCTAATATGCCCCGGGGTTGTTGCCCATACAATAATTCAAAAAGGGAGAACCCCGTGGAGGCTTGTGGGACTTCACGGTAGGCAAAAAGGACGAGGGAGAGGAGCTGATCTCAGTTCCTACCATCCTCGCTGACCACCTTACAAAGCATTTGTTTGAGAGTCTGATTGAACCTCTCTACCAAACCGTCGGTTTGAGGGTGATACACCGCGGTCTTTAAATGCTTTATTTTGAGTAACTTGGCAGTCTCCTTGAACGTTTCCGAGGTAAAGGGCATCCCTTGGTCCATCAGGACTCCCTTAGGAATGCCCACACACGCAAAGACCCCTAGCAATTCCCGTGCGATGGGTTTAGACGTAGCTGAGTGCAATGGAAAAACTTCGGGGTATTTGGTAGCATGATCCACGAGGACTAAAATGTACTTGTGTCCTCAGGCTGAGGGCTCTAGGGGTCTGACTAAATCAACCTCAATTCTGTGGAAGGGGATATCAATTAGGGGAATAGGAACAAGAGGAGCATGGTCCTTCCTAGGAATTTTTCGCAATTGACACTCCGGGCAAGAAGTGCAAAAGTGATGAACTTCCTCATGATACCCGGCCAATAGAAATGGAGCTTGATCCGCTCCAGGGTTTTCTCTGTGCCCAGATGGCCACCTAAGAGGTGGGCGTGTGCTAACTCACAGACCTGCCGCCAGAAGGTCTGCGGGTTTAACAGTAGCCGTCTCTCCTGCCCATCATGCATTGCTACTCGATAAAGAAGGTCATTGTCTAACACAAAGTGAGGGCCCTGTGGCATCGACTGGTGAGTGCACTGGCCATTGACAAGGACCACTGCATTTTTAGCAAACTTCAGGGAGTCGTCATTCCATTGCTCCCTTCTAAAAGAAGCCAGCGTCTCTCTAAATTGAAATCACAGAAGGGAGAGAAGGTCTGAGATGACCTCAAGGGGCGTGGTTTTCTCTCATTTCTTCTCTGCGCTGGAGGATGACGTATCGGCACGCGATAGTCCGGGAGTTGCCATGTCACTCAAGGCGGCCACTTTGTCTCTCTCTGCCGGCTGGTTACACAGTGTGGAGGCAACTTCAGACGGCTTATCCCCGTCTATCACTAGGCCTAAGTGAAAAACAGGACTGGTATGTGTCTAACCACTTTTAATTTTAGACCAGTATCCATGGGTGTGATGGATTTGGGAGGACTGCCATGGTTAATTTCTTTAGCAATCCTCCGCAACTGATGACACAGATGGCGGGCCTGTGCCAGCAGATTTCTCTGTGGACACAGGTTATACTGATCTTAAATTTTAAGTATTGTCCCTGTAGCACAAATCAGTGGGCAACAATGGTAAAGTTGCTGCCGGAATCAAAAAAACCCTGGTTTTATACCCGTTTATGACCACCATGTCTGTGTTTGGGACCGCCAACGGGTTAATCAGAGCACACCAACCCCTTCCCCCCCTCCACCTGCATTCCTCCTCGCCTCCTAGTGGGCTGCTTACCCACAACTCCGGGGATGCCAGCACAAGCTCCGGGTAGTATGGGGTGGGGGTTCTAGGTCTCAGGACATACTCCGGCTGACACAGGTACGGTTTTGCTCCCCCAGAGTGTGAGGCCGCCCCTTGTGTCTCCAAAAACTCTATGAGCTCTGCCATACTCTTAAACTGCATACCCCAGACCGGCTGGGTGAAGCCATAGTGTAGTGCTCTCAGGAGCAGATAGCAGGCTACCTGCTCTATTATTTGGTATGGCTTTTTCTCAGTTGGCCATAACCACTGCCATACCATTGCCAACCCAGAGGGACCAGGCTTGTCTGTGGGTCGGCCGCTCTGGGTTCAACCTCCAATTTTAAAATTTTTTTCACCTGCCAGTCTGGGGCACCCCTAGGTGGTACTTGGGGCTCTGGTTTCACAGGGAGGTGGGCACTCTCCTCTGAGACAGCATAGTAAGTCCCTTTTGTCCCCCCATCCGGAGCAGCCCACCTCTGTGAGCCCCTCCCGCACACTTCCTGGCCTCTTTAGGTATTCTTTGGTATTTTGCCATGGGGCTTTTTGTGTAGTTCCTTGAATGTGCCTAATATTGCCTTTTTAAATTCTGTCAGCTCATCTTTTTGTCTTCTGTTTTCCTTTTTTCTAGGTGTATAGTTCCCCTTCTTCCTTCACATCTTTTTACTGCTACAAATATCTAGTCTCTTAAGGAATCATTTGTCAGCTAAAGTTTATCCCTCTTGGTACTATTGTTGTCCAATTTAATATAGTGTCAAGATGGTCTGCCACAGAACAGGCCAATTATCATTGCTTACTGGTCACATTTTACAATTTAATTCATCTTGTGAACTTGGCCTCTCAGATTGATGACTTTACCCAACATCAATAATACTGGCAAAAAAACAGCAAATAATCTTAAAGCTGAACTCTCCCAGTGACTAATTTAGGAGACTGGGGAATTAGAAACTCTGCTGAAATGTCTTTGACAGTATTGTTAGCTCTAAACCAAACACCTTTCCTTACTGCACCTTTACCTTCACAGCTCTAGTGCACCTAAGTGGCTATTAATCATTGTAGTAAAATGATCTTGCTTCTACAAAACCTTTTGGTTTCTAGCCATCAAGTGTTTAGGAAAATAACCATGGTAACAGGAATTTGAATAAGATTTTACCCTGCCTCCCCGAAGATTTTTTTGAAACACAGCATTAAAAAACACTTGGCCACTTTAATCACATATGTTATTCTTTTCTACACTATGATATTATATACATTGTAGTGTTAAACTACAGACCTTTTTAACTTTCAAGGATAAATACATTTTATGCACCGTGGAACTTTCAGTTATAAGGTCTCAAAAGTCTAGATTAACCTGCTTACTAATATTAGAGGGACCCTGATTGGTCTTTGCAAGTAAATCAGAGCTAGGCTCTTGCTATAGCTGCTCTCATGGCTATTCAAAATTATTCATAAATGATATAGAAACTCATTTGATTGACAATATAACTAAACCTTTCTCATTGTTATTCCTCTTCTTTGCTTGATACAACTGAAGTAGGACATTTGGAATCTGGCAATGAAAAAATTATTAGTATTAAAAAAATAGATATATCTCTATTTGCATACTGTATGTTGCATGTTTTTGTTTGTTTCAAAATATGTTTTTGTTGCATGTCTTTTTGTATTTAAAAATATATGCATAAATAAATATGATATATTTATAAATTCATAATTAATGGGGAGCACTGTCTGGGACACATTTTGTTGAAATTTCAACTTGCCTGTTTATGAGTAATAAGGAAGATGTCCCATCCAGAAAAAAAGTTTTTCTGTGCCAAAGATCCAGTGCATTCCATCAATTGTTTTACATTTTCAACATTGTTCATTCCTACATAGGAAGCATGTGTCACACAAATTGCCTTTATTTTTAAAAATAACTATCAAGATCACCATTCTAATGTTTTCAAGATGGATGCCCTACAAGATTACAACAAGCTTAAGGGAGTGCTGCATAAGAAGAGATCAGTTCTCTATATGTAAGTAAGGTCTTTTGCAAACATCCTATCATTAAATAGGAACTTATTATGTATTAAACTACAGTTAGATGTTTAAATCCATTATGATCTCATCACTTCCATAGTAATCGTGCCGGAAACAAATGGTACAGTAATGTAAAGAAAAGGCAAACTCAGAACACTTCACAAATTCACACATAAAGTATTCCCCAACAGCACATCTCTGAATTATACGTTGTGTACCTTGCACTGCTTCGAAAGACGTTCGCCGGTAGGGAGTGGCGGGGTACTAACCTTTCTCCTTTGTCTTCCAGGAAAAAAGACGCTCCGCCATTGTAACCTTCCCGCAGTACGTCCACTTCCACCCTTCCTCCGCCATCTTCCTTGACGTCAGCAGTCGCATCCTCCATCAGGGTTCCTTCCCAGCATTCCTCCACTTCCGGCTCCTCCCCTATAAAATGGCCCGACGCCTCTGAACGGCGTCGCGCATATGAACTATTTTGTTTATATCTTTGACCTTTTTTTTGATTATTGTGGAGTGTCCGAAATATATGGGGCCGGAAAACCCCAAAGCTTTATACTGTCTGTGCTTTCTTTTACAGTGGTGTAGTCAGCAGGATTTAAAGCCCGATAAAAATGACCGAAGGGCAAGACCTCAACACGGTGCTGCAGGGGATGAATGCACAGATCCTGGCCCTGCAGCAGGCGTAAGCCAACACCACCCGGGAGTTAGAGGAGATGAAGGCCAAACTGGCGGAAGCCTGGAGGGTAAGGCCCGACCCGCCTCGTCCAATGCCACCGCCTCTGGTACCCATGACGGAGGCGGACGATATAGAATCCTACCTGGGCATCTTTGAGAGGACGGTCACCCGGAACGAGTGGCAGTGGTCCGAGTGGGCGTCCACTCTGGCGCCCTATCTGAAGGGACCCGCACAGCGGGCTTTTTACGACCTCCCGTCGAGGAGGCCGCAAGTTATGACCTCCTGAAACAGGAGATCCTGGCGCGTTACGGCATCACGCCGGGCCAGCAGGCAGCCGAATGGCGGAGCTGGCAGTTCGACCCAGAGAAGCCGGCCCGTGCGCAGGCCTTCGACTTCTGGGGCAAAATGAGGCGCTGGTTACGACCCGAAGGCCCCCAGGCCCGGAAGGTCGTAGAGCAGGTGGCTTGCGAGGGCCTGGTGAATGTGGTAGATCCTCTCGCTCGGTCGACGATTCGGTTGTTTAACTAAATAGTTTAACTTCCGCCCTTCCTCCGCCATCTTCCTTGACGTCAGCAGTCCCATCCTCCCTCACGGTTCCTTCCCAGCATTCCTCCACTTCCGGCTCCTCCCCTATAAAATGGCCGCCGACGCCTCTGAACGGCGTCGCGCATATGAACTATTTAGTTTATATCTTTGACCTTTTTTTTGATTATTGTGGAGTGTCCGCAATATACGGGGACGGAAAACCCCAAAGCTTTATACTGTCTGTGCTTTCTTTTACAGTGGTGTAGTCGGCAGGATTTAAAGCCCGATAAAAATGACCGAAGGGCAAGACCTCAACACGGTGCTGCAGGGGATGAATGCACAGATCCTGGCCCTGCAGCAGGCGTAAGCCAACACCACCCGGGAGTTAGAGAAGATGAAGGCCAAACTGGTGGAAGCCTGGAGGGTAAGGCCCGACCCGCCTCGTCCAACGCCACCGCCTCTGGTACCCATGACGGAGGCGGACGATATAGAATCCTACCTGGGCATCTTTGAGAGGACGGTCACCCGGAACGAGTGGCAGTGGTCCGAGTGGGCGTCCACTCTGGCGCCCTATCTGAAGGGCCCCGCGCAGCGGGCTTTTTACGACCTCCCGCCTCTGAACGGCGTCGCGCATATGAACTATTTAGTTTATATCTTTGACCTTTTTTTTGATTATTGTGGAGTGTCCGCAATATACGGGGACGGAAAACCCCAAAACTTTATACTGTCTGTGCTTTCTTTTACAACATATATTTCAGAATTTGTGAAATCTGTTTGATTTTTCTTTTGAAAGTAAGAGCTGTTTTACTGGGGGAATGCTAACGACCACCATCTGCAAGTATTCATTATTTACACCTGGATTGAATGTCAGCTTTTGCTATACTGAACTTGCTTGGAATTCTGTAAAATAATTTTGGTGCTTTGGTGCTTGTTTATTCTAAGTTTGTTTTGGGTGTATTGTAAATACTGTAAGTAGCTTGAGCAATTGAAATTCAAGCATTTTCTTCTGTTGTACTTCACTGATTGGTGCGGGTGAAGTATTTACTGTATTGGGTTATTAGGACCTTTTGACTGAGTATAGTCATTTGCACTTATGCTAATCTGTGGCAATCTCTACTCCCATAAAAGTTTGATGTCCATTACAAAGCTATGATGTAAAGAATTATGTAAAATCTTGGGGGACCAGCAATGATGCCATGATTGTCCACTACTTCTTGGTGGGCCTTCTAAACTCCATAACAGTTGTAAGAGCCAATCTTAGAAAGTTAGTGCTCTAAGTTAAACTCATACTAGTGTTTGCTTAATTTTAATATCATTTTCTTTCATAGTCAAAACCACTGGTATAGCCTTTTACCCCCAGTAACTTAATATGAGATATAACCTTCTTGCTATAACTAAGATACAGTGTGTTAATTGAGTCAGTTGTTTTTTAGAACAGGTCCCAGCACTTGCAGGCACTGAAAGACCCATTTATAGCATGAAAATGGGATAGACATGCAGTTTTCTGAATGTTTAGAAATGGTTCAACTGTATAAGCAAACTTAAAGAAATGAAACAAGATTTTTAACCTTTAAACAGAATTTTTCTTAAATTAGTACTTTTCTTTTCTTTGCTATATTCATTTTGTGTGAACTGTTTTACTTTGAATTTTTACTACCCTTTTTAAACAAAAATAGATAGATAGATAGATAGATAGATAGATAGTCGCTGAAGCTGAATAAAATTGCATCATTAATGCCTACCAGATTCTTCAATTGATTTAGCAGAATAGTATGGTCAATTGTATCAAAAGCAGCACTTATATCAAACAAAGTTAGACAGGCACAGTCCACCGCATCAGTAACAGATCATTTGTCACCCTCAATAAAACACATTATGTATTGTGACAGGCTCTGAAGTAAAACTGAAATGTATTAAAGATCTGGAATTTGTTTAAAAAAGGCAAGAGCTGAGAAAGAACCACCTTTTCTAGGATTTTAGCCAAAAAAGGTAATTAGAGATAGGGTGGAGATTTTTCAAAATTGTAGGGTGAAGACTGAGTTTTGTAAGGAAAGGCTGAACAACTGCAGTTTTAAAGCTAGATGGCACAATCCCTGACAATAAAAAGCAATTTATTATTGAGAAACATCTTGTGTCACAGGTATCAAAAACCTCCCACAGAAGGTGGGATAGCATAATGTCCAAAGAGCAGGTTGATGGTGTCAGGTCTAAAATGAACAAACATCAAGCAGGTGAAAGGTTGGTTCCTCAGTTTGTGACACTAACTGTCAAACATGGAGGAGGATGTGTGATGGTCTGGGATTCTTTAGCTGGAGGCAGAGTTGGTAACTTGCAGGGTGACTGGCTATCTGAATCAAAATGGTTACCAGAGTTTGGCTATTATATCTGCAAAAGGTGGCTACTTTAATGTATCGATAATTTCATGAAATGTCAAGACATTAAACTGCATTAAGACATTTACTGTATATAAAAACTGAAAAAACTGAGATGTTCTGAAACTTTTGACCTGTACTGTACATGGGAATAATAATTGATTCACTAGAATGAGGTGAGATGAGAAACCTAATATCATCAATTTTGCCAAATAAAATGATGGCAGGAACTCTTCACATATGACTGGAGAAGAAACCAGAACACAATCCACAGAAGGATTTAAGAGATGGAAATTACAGGGAATTCTCTGATGTGGCAGGATAAAAGCATAATAGAGAGGTGTGTACATTGCAACAGGTACACATGTCATAAATGTAGGAAGGATGGTCCTTGGGTGTGTTGGAACTGTTAATATTTGAATTTGATGATTGTATATAACGCAGAATTTACCACTCTGTACTATTCTGTCCTCTGCATATCCTGAAGTACAAAAGAAACACCACCATACACCAAAATGTGGAGACTGGGCAAGATCGGGAAAAAAAAAACAAACAAACATGGTCACTGACTACAGCCGCCTGAAGGTATGTGAATGAATATGATGTTGCATTAGTGCAACAATGCTTTCCAAAATGTACAATACAGGTCATAAAAGGAATAATTCCAAATGTCATATATACCTTTATCTCTCTTTTTGGTCAGTGTGGCTTTGACATCATGGACCAGAAGGTGCATACTAATTCAGTGTTAGCAGGAACACTCAAGAATAAAGCTAAATAAAAAAATTCACATCCACAATCATTCCCAGTCTTGCACACCACTCACACCCATGTCCACAGTTTTCCCAGTCCCAGTGTCGTTCACACACAAGATCTGGGACTGTTTTTAAATAAAGAGGTGGTATAATAAAACAAGTTTGTTATACCATGTCATTATCTGAAAACAGTGTTAAATTGGGGGTTGGGGGGGTTGTGGGAGCATGAACGTGACTGAGAAAATACAACCGAAAAAAAAAACCACTAAAAAACTTTTAAAAGTACTATAAAGTTAGACCAGCTGTTACAGACAAAAATCAAATGTGTTTTTTTATTGTATAATATTAACAATAAGAGCAAATCACTACTCAAAATGATAAATTTGGAAAGCAACTGGTATTGAACCCGCAACCTCCTCACTTCATGTGTACATTTTGTCAATTATTACTAAAATATGAAAAACGTTTCTGGTTTTAACAATTTGTTTACATAGATTGTTGTAGACACAGAACACACATGAAATATTTGTATTCCAAATGACGATATATTATTTATCATCTACAACTCCAGGCATTTCACTCCAAGATAAACAGTGTGCACTGAGAACCTTCTTTGCGAATTGAGCTGCGGCTGTGGGATGGGATAGCAGGCTGCTTGTGCTGATTGACACATTTACAACACAAAAGACGCTGGCAGAGAGGTGCGAAGGAATTTAAGGTGGGCTGGGATTATGAGTTTTTTCGTAGGCTTTGGGAATTCTTCTATTAAAAAGCAGTCTTTTAGGATCTCAAAAGATACCTCATGCTTGTCTTCCTTCCATTTTTCTTTGCCTGAGAAATTGATTTTTCTGAGTTAACCATGACTGGATTTTAGAAGATACCCACCTAGATTTTAAAGGGGGTATCATGTAAAGTACAGAGTAAGAGAAGTTAAAATGCATAAGTGACTACTCTGGATTTAAGTGTAGAGAGAGTGCCTCAATATTACAGATATAGCGAGCAGCTATAGAGGCATCACAGAAAGCTCTGACCTTGGGTTTATAATACAAGAGTAACCGATAACTTTCGGACACTGGGAGTCTTACACAGCAAACATTTGAGACAGGAAAGCCAAGGAATAAAACCAGACTGAGGGTGTGACCATGCTGATGTGTAGCACCACTCATAGACTGAAAAAGACTTAAAGACTCAAAAATGGACTTCTTTGTCCATTATTAACAGAATATTAAAATCACCAACAATTAATATCTGGTCATAGCTGCATACAATTTAAAACAAAAAAGAAGAAAACTGATGAATAAAATCCTTATTATGGCTTGGTGGCCAGTACACAAGGCAACAGAGACCTGGAGATAATAGCTTGACTTTCAGAAGCTGACCCTCAAAACTGGGAAAATGCTCGGCTGGCAAACACAGGCAAGTAAAAATGTTCCTGAAAATTATTTCCACACCTCAACCCTGACCAACAGACTTTGGGGAACTAAAAAAGTTAGTCTGGCAGAGAAATTTTGACAATATGGGAGCTGAGCTCTCCTAGTTCAAGCCATGATTCAGTCACTAAAAGGAAATTCAGAACATGAGAAGTAAAGAAATCAGTCAAAGATCTAACATTAATCACAGCCATCCTTAATGTAGTAGATTCACTGATCCAAGATATTGCCTGAGTCAAAGATTGAAAATTACAGAAATCCACTCTGGAATTCCACCAATGCATTGCATCTGCACCAAAGCAGCAAGGTTGAGAACTGACAAAATCAACTGGGAAAACCAGACAAAGCCAGTAATTTCTTGCCTTCAGTGCCTGCCGAGAAATGGACTAACAACTCTGTAAGGTATGTTTGATAAGCTGGAAGGAAAATTGATAGGGCTGCCTGGAAGCCTTGGAATTAAGCAGTTACTTGAACCTCACCAGTGCTCCTCTGCAATCCCCTTGGTGATGGTGCTGATGCCCTTTACAGTGATCAAGGACACAGACTGGTCGGCAAATACCTGTAGGAAACTGTTGAAGCAAAGGTGGGCAAGGAAATCATAATTTCCTGAATAGTTGCAGTTCAGATCTTCCCCAGTCATAAAAATGTCGAGAAGAATAAGGTGATCTTAGTCCATAATAGAGGAGACATTTTGGAGGAACAACATCATGAAGAGTGCAAACCCTAGCACAGCAGGTAGATAAAAACAGACGGCTTGCCGACATACCAACTGGCACCCTCTTAATGTAGTTGAGGAAAAAAAACCATCAGCACCGATGGACAACAATATTCCTCCTATCCAGAGCACAAATCCTGCCAACTATGGCAAGTGTTTTGTCGAGCAGTTGGTAGCACACCCAAAAATCTGTCCCAGTTCAGCAGTCACCACAGTGCAAATGTCTGGACTGGGATGTATTGCTCTGTGCAACACCCATTCCTCTACAAAACTTGTTCACATGTGTTCCATTTTATTTTTATAAAGATAATTTAATCAGTTAAGACCTTTGTGGACATTTATAGCATATTTTTAGACTACTCACGATCCCAGCCTACGTATGTCCTGATATCATTTATGGAGTCCTCTTTCCATCACAGGGCTAATCAGCTTTCTTTCCGGTTGTCATTCTCTCTTTCTCTGATACCTCTGTATTGATTTATTTGCATTGCTCCAGGCATGACAGTGTCTTCTACTTTGTAGCATCTTTCCTCTTACATTGTCATGCAAACGTGTTACTGCAAAACATGCCAAGAAATTTATATATGCCCCTACCCCTTCAGCTTCAACTCAGTGGTGAAAGTGGCCACTATTATAGTCCAGTAAACTAAATTTCTTGTTTTCGTACAAAGGGTCAAAAATGCATGTGATCAAACACAATTTTCTAAACTTGGCCAAGTTAATGGGATGTTCTTCCACTTACCCAGTTTCCAAATCTGCCCAGTTCACACTCCATTATCCAACCTGCTATATTCTAAATACAGGGTCAAGGGGGTCTGCTGGAGCTAAACCCAGCCAACACAGGGCACAAGGCAGGAAACAAACCCGAGGCAGGGTGCCAACCCACCGCAGGGCAAACACACACCCACACAACAAGCACAATTTAGAATTGTCAATGCACCTAACCTGCATGTCTTTGGACTGTGGGAGGAAACCTGCGCAGACACGGGGAGAAAATGCAAACTCCATGCAGGGAGGACGCGGGAAGCGAACCCGGGTCTTCTAATTGGGAGCCAGCAGTGCTACCCACTGCACCACCATGCTGCCCCTCTCTGAAAAATTCCTTTTCAACAGTATCAGTAACCTCTAAAATTTTTCAAGGGATGCTATGACCCTTTAGGTATAGACTAACCTTATTTAGCTAAAGAATATCTCTGTAGGGTCTGTCTGTTGGAGAATGCTGCATTCTACCCCTAGAGCTGCCTACATTTTATCTTCGTATTTGTTATTTCAGCAGTCTTATTTTTCCTGTGAGGCCTTTTTTAGCTGCACCACTTTGGAAAATTCCAATGCTAACAATATCTCCGTATCAGGGGTGATCCTTACAACTTACTACTTGTCCACAACAAAGAAAGCAAAAATAACCAAAACTTTACTTTTTCCTTTTTTCCTGTTCCAGGTGAGTGTGGATTAGCAGACAAGCCCTGTATTCTGTCAGCTGTGTAAGCTGTGAAAGGAGAAAACACTCCTTGAGTCAAGTCAACACAAAGCACTATCATTTTTAAACTCTTCTCAAAAAATATAGAACACTGCAAAGAAGACACAGTAACCCTCCTGAATTCAGAGGTTTTCATTATCCTCTTAATGTCACTTTTCAGACTCTATGATAATTTTGAAAGGGCTTGTATTCCAAGGATATTCTCAGACCTCACTGGCTGTACACATGACCTAAATTTTCACAAATACCAACACAGTTTTTCATCTTACCAGGCAGAAGATCATGGTCATGGTCTTCCACTGAGTAGATGGTTATATGTTCCTGCCATCTGCAGTGTTCCCTACCGTCTAGTGTTCTAGGAGATCCTTCCCAAATTTATCCAAATGTACACAGCAATGATTAGTATGATAATTGTGGTTGTTCTGGCTACACTCTTGCACACATTGTTTTTCAAATAGATTTTATGACCCTAGAGTCAGTTTTAGTATTTGGGAATCAGACCACCAAGGTACATGCATTTGACTGCTGCCCAAACCAAAATTCACCAGACCCTTTTTAATGCTCTTGCAGGTGGTGGGCCCACTGAAGGATGACCCTATGTTGCCCAGCAAGGGTTTGCACGATCAAGCCCATTGAGTAAAGGGACAACCACCAGCTGATCAGCAATGAGCTCCCTTCCCAGAATTGGCTGCAGGATGGGGCCCTAGTTTCCCTTTTACAGGCATTGTTACTGGGTCTTTGATCATTCTTTTCATAAAGTTTATGCAAATCGCAATTAATATGATTCCTTCACCTAGGACCAGTTTGACCTTACCAAGAGCAACTGTCCCAGACAATATAGGCCCTAGGATAATCGGGACACACAAACCCCTCCACAAAGACAAGGTAGTGATTCCTTTAGTTACAATTTCAACTCATAAAATTACTTAACAGTATAATTTATTATAAGGTGCCTGGTGAGCATGGGGTTTCCAGGAGGAGGGCACCATTAAGATGGAAAATAAGTAGATTTGGAAATTTGATCTATTATTTTACAAATCCATCCATCTATCCATCCATTATCCAACCCGCTATATCCTAACTACAGGGTCTGCTGGAGGCAATCCCAGCCAACACAGGGTGCAAGGCATGAACAAACCCTGGGCAGGACGCCAGCCCGCCGCAGTTATTTTACAAATGATGCAGCATAAGGCTTTCTTTATTATTTAGTCATATGTCTGTTTGAACTGTTACAATCGCTACAGATAAACCATTTTTTACTAGAATCTTGCAACGTTTAAAGCTTAAATTTAACGAAGTGCAATTTTTTAAAGCCAGTGTCTTTGACTTGTTTAATGTTATAATGCAACTCTTCTTCTTAGAATGTGTGCTTACTACAGTGTAAAACTGAGTCTGAAAATCATTTTTATCATTCACAGTCTTCAGACTAAAATCATTTTTGACAACCTCTGTAGAAAGCAAGCAGCTTTCTAGCTACTGGCAAGCCGATTAAAGGGAGGAAACACATGTTCAGTGTCAGACGGAGCCCCTCGAGAAAGCACTGACAACCTTTTAACCCTTTTCTCTGTGAAATGGCACAAATATGCCTGTAAAAGTGTGTCTATTTTTATTTAGTATTTTGCATTATTAATGATTGAATAAATTATGAGTATTTTCGTCAAGGAGAAAAAAAAACCTAATAATATTTATACAATCATTTAACTTACTCATTTTGATTTTTTTCTTCGGTAAAATGGCATCTTGCAATTTGAACAGTTTAAAATTGTTGTTTATTTATATTAACATTAACCAATTTAAGTATCCTAAAATTCATAAAATGGCAAAATTTGAAAACTGAGAATCACATTGTGCTTTTTAAATCTTCAGTACTTCACTTGAATAGGAATAAAATTAGTTAAGGAATAAAGTTAGTTAAAAAAAATATTTTGTCAGTTTCCTCACACAGATCAAGCACAAGTTAGGCAGAGTAGCAATCCTAAATTGGCCCCTGATGTGTGTGTATGTTCACACTACAGTGGACTGGCATCATGTTCAGGGATTTTTCCTTCTTTGTTCCTTTTATGGATAAGTTGGATTAGAATGGACTGTTGGATGGATAGATAATTTATCAAAAAAATTATCATTTAACAATTTATCATTTGTAAGCAATAATGACCAATGGAAAATCCTTCACACAGAAGTAAACCTTTTACTTACTTCACTTGTGCTTGGCCTTTTAAGGAAGGTGATACAAATAATGCTAAGGCAGAAAATTTCAAAATTCTCTATCTTCTGAAAATTAATATTGAACATAATGTGTATCTACGGTGGGCTGGCGCCTTGCCCAGGGTTTGTTCCTGCCTTGCGCCCTGTGCTGGCTGGGATTGACTCCAGCAGACCCCCATGACCCTGTAGTTAGGATATAGCGGGTTGGAAAATGACTGACTGACTGACGTAATGTGTTTATGCCAATTTTTAACCTGCAAATAGTGAAATATTATTGGTGTCACTAAAGTAGTAGGGCAGCACGGTGGCACAGTGGTAGAGCTCCTGCCTAGCAGTAAGGAGCCAAGGGATAGCATCCCAGTTCCTCCCAGCATGATATCTTCATGCTCTTCCAGCATTTGTCTGGGTTTCCTCCAGGTGCACTGGTTTCCTCCCACTGTCCATAGTGTGGAAGGATAATTTTAGGGTAACATAGCATTCATCTTAAAGAAATAGCATAAAGTTAATGATGTTAGAAACCTATTCAGGCACACCAGGAATCCAGATAAAGGTCAAGTGAACAAGAAAATGTGCACTTCAAATATAAGAACTGGCTTAGGAAAAATGCTGAGATGGTCAAGTAAATAATGTACTAGAAGAAAGGTTGATGTAATATACAAAACGTACTGAATAATGACTAAGAGATGACTAGGAAATCAGCAGATGTCCTATAAACAAGAATGGACAGTTGTTATATGCACAGAAATGTAAAGAGTGGTTGTGCAACTCAAAGGTATAAGAAAAACCAGAAAATCACAGACTTATTTTATATCATTTGGGTGTAAACCAATTAACCAACCACAGTAAAATGTATGCATTGATTGACACCATATTTAAATTTAATAGTTTATAAAATGAACCTCTATTCTTTGTTTCTCTGGCCATTCTGATCATTCTGACTATGCTGTAACAGACTGCTTTTGAAGAATGCTCCCCATAAGTTTTGCAGAAGAGTAATTAAAAGATACAATGAACAGCTGTTCTCCTGCCTGATAACTGATTTTTCCTGTTAGGGGATGTTTCTTTCTTTAATAAGTTGTTAAATTTCTACCACAAAAGACATACAGGTTATATGAATTGACGCCTCTAAAATGGCCCTAGTGTGTGTTTTGATGAGTGAGTGTGTGTGAGTCCTGCAATGGACTGGGGTCCTGTCCAGGGTTTGTTCTTGCCTTGCTAGCTGGGATAAGCTGCAGCACCTCTCAGGACACTGATCTGGATTAAGCAGATTGGAAAATGACATGACTGAAGTAATATAATTTGTTTTAACTCATAACTCCAATTATGTGCTATCAGAATGTAAGCTTTTTTCAAAATACATCTCCTAATTTAAAAAAAAGAAATGGTATCAGTAGGGAAATCTAAGGCCCCCAGTCTAATTAACAAATTAGTACTATTTTCAAACTTTACACACCCTAATCAATTTGAAAGTTCCAAGTCAATATAGTCCAACTAAATTCTCAAATCAATGTAAAACATTGTAGTACAATGTCATGAATTTCTGTCTATAGTATCAAAAGCGGCCTCAAGTGGAATTTTTTAAAAAACTAGTTGGAATGAAATCTAATGAGAGAGCGGATCAGCGAGCGGAAGCAGAGAGCGGATCAGCGAGCGGAAGCAGAGAGCGGATCAGCGAGCGGAAGCAGAGAGCGGATCAGCGAGCGGAAGCAGAGAGCGGATCAGCGAGCGGAAGCAGAGAGCGGATCAGCGAAGGAAGCAGAG